>NC_050453.1:15237893-15312960 GCF_903995425.1 Onychomys torridus
TGCTACCCACGCTCGTCTCAGGGGTCCACTGCTCCAGCCGTGAGCTGTGTGACGGGAGAGAGGTGGAATTTTCATGTACCCCTGTGTTCTCCCTCCTCTCCAGCCAGTTCCACAGGGGTCTCCTTGGGGAAAGGTTTTCTCCTCACAGAATGCATCCCTGGTCTGGCCCCCGAGCTCCAGGGGAGACTCAGGAAGCCTCCTCCCCAGCACCGTGCAGTAAGCCAGAGGGTGGAAATGGAAACTTCGCAAGGCAGAGGTAACTCTGTGGTTTTATACATAGCACCTGTGTCTTCCGGAAACCTCAGGGCATGGGCAACAGGCTTAACCAGCTCCCTCCCATCACAGTAAGGCTTGTTGAGAAGACAAGCCTTTCTCAAAGCCTAATACCTCAGCCCCCAGCAGCGGAGTTCCTTTCCCAGGGCTTCCAGGCCCCATGCAGGCCCACAGCCTCTGGCTCTTGCCTTTCTTGTCATATTCAGCCTTAATCTGAAGCAGAGTAAGGAGGGAGCAAGGTGTTGGCAACCACTCCCACAAGGCAACTGAAAAAGGCAAAGAAAGCCTGTGTCTTCCTGCCAGGCTTCCTATGCTCAAATCTCCAGAGCCCAGACATTTGCAAACACTGTCTGCTGAGCTGCATGCAGTATGCACATCTCACACCGAGAAAACCCGAAGTGCGGAAGGCATGGTGGCCAGGGGGCAGGGAGGACCCACTGGGAGGAGGGGAACTGTGCTTGGCCTGGCCCTACACTCCTCAGATTGTGCCTAACTCAAGCCCACCCGTCTGTCTTGGGCTCTGAGCTCTTGGGCTCCTGTCAGCCCTGGAATAGCCAGGCCATGGGTGCCTGCTCAGGAGGGCCTGTTACCAGAAGCCTCACTGCCCTCTGGGTGAGAAAAGAACAATTTGGGTCAGAGTATGAAAATGTCAGAGGGCCGGCGCGGTCACTGAGTGCCCAGGAGCATCTGCCAGAGGAAGAGGAAGTTGTAGGTGACCCAAGTCAGGCAGCAGTCACTCAGGAGAGTGGTGCTCATCTAGCTCAGTACCCATCACACCTTCCCCTGGGTGCTTACGTGATCACACCCCACACCTACACACAGCTGAATGCACACACTCACACACACACACAAACATATAAAAATTTGCTATATACACAACCACAGGCACACACATAGACAAAGCATCACACACACACACACACACACACACACACACACACACACACATGTACACACAGTTATAACATGTGTATACACTGGCATGCCCCTGTGTGACTTTCCTGGGGTGAAAGTGAGCAAAGGTATATTTACCCCAGACAGGGAGCCAACAGCAGACCAAAGTAACGATGCCACCCAAGCTACCGCAGACTAATGAGACTGTTAGGCTTCTTTTCAGGAGCATGGATGAGGGGTCGCTTACAGGAACAACGTGGGTGCCTGAAGTACCCGCCCTACAGAAAAGCCTCATTTCAGCACGGGTAGATGACAGCCTGGTCAAGACTGCTGCATTCATCTTCAGTTAACTGCGCCCCCCCCCCCCGCCCCCGTGTGCCATAGCACCTCCCAGACCGCGTGTGGCAGTGTGGTCAGTGAGAACTAAAATCCCCCGTGAGTCTAGGTCTCTCTCCTCTCTTTCTGCTACTGAGTGTTAACGGTCTATCAATAGCATCTGTTCACTGCTGTGGCCACAGGTCACAGACCAAGCACTCTGCAGGTTCACCCTGCAGGCTCACATATACATATGTTCCTATGTGCTGCATGTATTTATAAACTGCATGTTCATCATGCTATACCCAAAGAAAAGGTTATCTATAACAGATACACAAAATACATACCATATATAAATATATATACCCATGTATATATATACACATACATGTATATACACCCTCACACAGAAACATACAAATGAACACATACTATACATATGTAGACATACCTATATATACCCACATTCATATATACACACACCCATACATACACACATGAATATATACAACACACGTATACATAAAGATACATATATTCATATGTACCACATACATTTATAAACTGCATATGCACATACATGCACATATGTAACAGCTCATATACACAGAGGCTCTGATAAGAGGCAGAGGTGAGCGGGTCCTGACCAAGGTAGCTCTTTGGAGCTGTCTTCCCACCTCTGTCCCGCCCCCACCCCCATCTCCAGACTGACTGCTTTTGCCTGGTTAGTGGGCGCCAGTGCCCACCCCAACCCCACACTTAATGTTCACTTCATGGTTCAGAAACAGAGCGGAATCAGGTCTGGAGAAAACGCTTCGGGGGAGGGAAGTGGCAATCAACTGCTATTTTTATCTGTTTTTCTAAGACCTCCGTGCCCCTCTGTCAGGCGTGACAAGGACTTTGGCCTGGTCATAGGTTTCCGGTCCCATCCCATTTTAGACCCACGGCAGCCGGTTTCCTATCTCCGCACCCCAGGGCTTGGGGCAAAGCTGTGGCCTGAAGGAGCTTCTAGCAAAGACAGAGGACTGTGTCTGGGTTTTCCAGACTCATCTCAGTGACTTCTGTGGCATGTATTCTGAGACACAGCATGGTAAAGCTACACTTGAAGGGGGCATCATTCCCATGACACTGGGTTAGAGCTTTCAGGCTGCTCTTTCTACCACATGAATAGCCAAAGGATGTACCCTGGAGTTTAGTTAACTAATGTCCTGAGCAACTACCCACGCCATCAACTAATCTACCACCCATAGGCTGTATTTACAAAAACAAACAAACATCCAGCCTAAAGTTCTAGGCATCCGCCTTAATTTTTTCAATGTGTTCAGTTCTTCTGGGCACACAGCAAGGGCTCTATCCCCTGGGTCCTCAGTTTGGTGACTACAGGAGTCTTGTCTGGCCAACTGAATGTGAGCAGACGTGACATGTCACGTCTCTGGGCTGCGTCTTCATAGCTCGGTGGGTAACGAGCCATGCCACAGCGCTCAGCATCGTCCACCCGAGCCTAGGCCAGGACAAGAGGTAGCAGAGCCCATGCACAGATCGGGTCTGTAGCACCAGCAAGGAAGAAAGCTTTCCCGCTTCCAGCAGCTTAATGGGGAGTTGTATGTTACTGCAACATACTTAGCTCATCCTGATCTTAGGTAGGAATCACATTGCCGAGAGAAGAGAATAAGAAAGCAGTAGCAGAGGGGTAAAGAAGCCTCCAAGGACAACTCCCTATCACACACATAGGACACTCCCCCACAAGCCTGCCGGTTTTCTCTTGTTTTCGATGTTTTCCTGCGCATGAGTCCTATTCTGCATACCCACCCCCTTGTCTATGACCAGGTTAATGCCTTCAAAATTCAAACCAATCAGCACCGTCTCTGAGAATATTTCTCCTTCTCAGGGCCTTAGATAGTGTTGGCATCTGTCCTCCACTCCCATCTGAAATCTAGTGGCTCCACAAACACTCTTATGAAATGGATGCTCCTTTCTCTTAATGATTGCATAAGAAAGCTTTACAATCGAGTCTCTTGACCAGGGGAACCAGCCCTTCAGAGATACTTAAAAATATCTGAGCCTTTGCTTGAGACAAGGTCTTCCTGCACCACCCATGGTGAACTTGTGGGCTCCAACGGTCCTCCTGCTTCAGCCCCCTGAGGTACTCGGATGACAGGTGAGCGCCATGGCACCCAGCCATGGGGAGCTTTTTGGTTGACAAAACATTCTCTGCCAAGAAGGCTGCTAAATATCCTACAGTGTCAACAACAACAACAACAACAAATTAACTGGCCCCAAACACCAACAGCGCCAAGGCTGAGAAACTTGGTTCTAGAACAAGATCGTTTAAGGTCGTGTCCTGACTCTCTCACATCAATGTCATTTGAGGCATGTCACTTAACTTCTCATGCACCACCCACCACGTGATAGATGCATACTAGGTGTCAGGTATGGTAATGTGCCCTCTGCCACTGACATGCACATTCCTGTGTAACTAGCCCTAACGCCCAGTGTGCGTTAGGTCTGGGCTTGTGCAGATCAAGTGTTAGTTCAGCTTCTTCACCACCTTCTGAGAGATAGCTCCTTGTAACAAGTAGATAAAAGCTTGTCAGGGAGGGGCGGGAGAGAGAGAGACAGAGAAAGAGAGAGAAGGAGGGAGAGAGAGAGAGAGAGGAGGGAGAAAGAGGGAGGGAGGGAGGGAGAGAGAGAGAGAGAGAGAGAGAGAGAGAGAGAGAGAGAGAGAGAGAGAGAGACCATTCTAGTTAATAAATCTTCTCTGCTGCTTTTGGTACATTTCTTACTAGTACAAACCAGAGCAATGAAAACCCTGAGCCAGAACATTTTCAAGACCCAGAAGATGGGGTGAGGACAGCTCAGTTGGTAGAGTGCTGGTCTGGCATGAACAGGGCCCTGGGTTGGATCCCTGAGGACAACAGAAGATAAACACACTCATCCATCTAGAAGAATTCAAGTTCTGCAAATACCAGGGCCATCTAGAAGAAGGGATTTGAGTCAGAGTGCTTGCAGATAACTGTGCTGCAGTCTTAGGATTAAAACAGCATGAACATTGAATTTTAATTTGAATCACAAATAAAGCAGGAGAGATTTTTAATTAAAGAAAAAAAATCTGTGGGACAACTTCAAACCAGCTCCAAGCCTCTCCAAATGTATCAAATCAGAAAAATACTCAGAATCAGACCATCATTTGTTCACTTACACAGTTGGGCTTGGACCCAACCCCCTGACCACTGACACGTGCTAGGCCATTCTCGTGCACCTTTGGAAGAGCGTGGATGGCCAGTGGGTGTCCATCTTGCTGAAGCTCTCCTTCCAAGGCTCTGAAAAAACGGATGAGAACCCTCTGCTCATTGTCCAAAAACCCTTAAGCTCACATAGAACACAATCCTTTCTTTGTGACAAACAGCTAAACATAAACTCAGCAAAGGAGACTTTTCCAATCCTATAAGGAACGAACAACACACCTTTTCATCTCTCAGGACTCACTGGAATCTAGTCTAAGGGTGCTTGCTTTATCTCACACACTCAAAGCCTCACCACATCACTCGCCACACAAAGACACATTCTTAAGTGCACACACACACACACACACACTCACACATACATCACGGTATTTCCCCTGCTTCCTAGTGGAGGCAAACCCTCCAGATGTTGCTCAGGCTGGCAGAATCCTAAGAATAAGGTGGCATCCTGAGATTGACCACTGCTTTTAAAGAGAATTACTTTCCTCACCAGTGACTGGTGTGGTTAATATTCCTAAATTACATACCCATTTTTTTTTTCTTCATAACATTAAAATAAAGGAGAAGCATTTCTAGAGCCTTTAGCACAATTAAATCACAAAACTGTGTCTAGAGAGCAGGCCTAGGCTGTAGAGACCCAAAAGAAAGAACCTTGGCAGAAATGGGCTTCACTCAGAGTGGGGCCTGCTCCTCCACATCTGAGCTGGGTGTGAACGAACTCACCCTGTCAGAGCAGAGAAAAGAAGGGCTGGTATATAGAACGTGAAGGAATGTGGAAGCAGGATGGTTTGGGGAACACTCACCAGGATTCTGTTCTAGACCCCGGGTCCCCTTTCCTTTGCTGTTTTTCTTGGGGGGGAGAGTAGGGAGGGAGGGGCTTTGTTTTTCCAGAGAGACCCAGAAGGCGCCCAAGACAATGGTGGCCACGAGGAGACAATTCAACATCTGCTACTTTGTTTGTTTTTATTTTCAGGCCCAACAATCCCCAGACAACTTTCCTTAAATACAACACCTGAGTCAGCCTGGGAGGGGTCCTGTGGAGACAGGGTGGGACAGGATGGATCATGGGCTGGACTGCCACCCTAGCTGCCTGCACATGACAGCTACCGCCGAGGGTGCCCACCAATGAGCAGTGTTCTATTTTGGAGTTAGAAGATGGTCAGAGCAGAAAGGCACCCTCAGCTACACCCCTGAGAGGCAAGACTCACATTGGGGCCCCAGACTTCGGGCACACTGCTCTGTTTCGGAAGCACTCCTGTGCATCCCCCCCCCCCCCCCCCCATCCCGCAGCGTTCTATGTGAAGCCCAGGGCCTCACACATGCCAGGCAAGCACTAGACCACTGAGCTAAACCCCTCATCTTGTTTTTTTTTTTTTTTTTTTTTAAGCCAGATCATTTAATAGAAGGATGCATAAAAGGAGCCATTCTATATAAAAGGGAGCATACCACCATGAGCCATTAGGGTTAAACAAATTAAACGCAAAATAGAAGGCTATGGGTGTGGTAGCTCAAGGGTAGAGCGTGCATGGATCCTAAGTTCAATCCCCAACACCCCTAAACAAGTAAATATTTACAAACAAAGGGTGGCCTTTTGGCCTGAGTGTCAGAGTGGCTAATATTTAAAAGAATAACAATGCCAAATGCAGGGAAGGATGTAGAGAAAATTCCACCACTCATATTGTTGAGAGAGTGTACCATGAGATAGCCCTTCTGGAAGGCAGTCCGGCAGTTTCTTGAAATTAAATAAGTAAGCCAAAAAATACAAAATAATTCTTCAAAACCAAACTTAAGTAAACGCCACACATAGACTCCAGCAATTGCACTTCAGGGCATTTTATTGTGGAGAAATGAGTCTATGCTTACACAAAGGAATGCACACAAATGTTCACAGCGGCTTTTTATTTGGAAATAGTCCAACCCTGGGAAGCACACAGGTGTCCCCTCCTAAAGCCTCAGAAAAATAAAGACAGAGCTCGAATCAGCCAACTTCAGACTGAGGAATCCCTAAGAGGCCACTCCACCCAGACTGACCATACCCCAGGACTGGTTACCCACAGTCTCAAATGGCCTTTCCAATGCTCACACGGAAGCAACTTTGTCTTTATGAGGAGTCAGGGTGTCCCTGGAGTTCACATTTCAGTCCAAACATCTCCTCTTGTGAGTAAGGAACCCCAAGGCAATCAGCTACAGAAGCCTGGGCCCCTATCCACTGGCCCTTCAGAAATGAAGCATTCTTTTCCTCATCCAAGTGAGAATAATATCTTAATTTAAGGTGAGGTCTGTAGGCAAGTAACCTATTTGGACTGCCTTCAATTCCAATCGAATTGCTAATATGTTTCCAGTCCTCCAACAGTGCTCACCCCACTCACTCAAAAGGGTCAGCGTCAAGGGTCGGTCCCCTTGCTCCAGAATGCCCCGGTACTGCATTGCTGCATTTGACAGTGTCCAGGAAGCCTTATGCAATAAAGAGGCCCATGACACACCATGTCTTCATAGGTCTGTGCTCTATACCTGTGGAAAGCCTACACACACACACACACACACACACACACACACACACACACACACACGTCTTGAGGACAAGTCTGTTACCTTCTGTTCTCTCTCTTCGCAGCAGGCAGAGTCCCTGTGGATGAAGCTACCGAATGGTACCTGAGGATGCCACTATCAACCCCTCCAAGCCTGGCTTCGTCTGACCAGCCAGGAACTATGACCTGTTCCTAACATCCTTTCCTCCCATCACCTGGGGTGGGGGGGCTGCCAGGCTGCCTCACTAGTTCACCTGGATACAGTTGCATCCACTGAGTTCATACTGTTAAACAAAGACACATTTATTTGGAAGGAAAAGTCCTCCTCAGTTCCACCTCCAGGAATAGAAAACTGATCCTGAACCAGACTCAGATGCTGCTGGGAACAGCCATGGAAACACACTGTTTTTCTTTCCTTGGATATAGTATTACCTAAGCAACAATCAGCCTGGGTTCTCTCAACCATCTCCCAGCACTCGGCCCATCTCCCCGTGTATCCAGCATACTTGAGACTGAGTTCTCCCAAAGCCCACGGCCTAAAAGTAATTCAGGGCTCTTCTGCACAGAGCCCCACGCCTTTCCTCCAATCTCCAGGTTACTGCCTGTGGACAACAGCAAATATTCAGGAGATACAAATGAGTTCAAACCATAGCTATGAGCCTGGGACTGACAGTTGCATCTATCTGATCCTCAATCTCCTTGCCCAGAAGGAAGAAGGGTAAATCTTACCTTGCAAAAAATCAAGCAAAGCAATGCATGCAATATGCTGGCACACCAAACCTATTCCTGAAACCACGGTTGCTACCATCTTCATTGTCAGTGTGCATACTAAGGCTGTTCAGCATCTTTAGCAGCTCCTGACATGGTTATTTCACACTAAATTTGCAGGAAAATTATGACTTCCAGTGAGTCTCATAAGAAATACTGGAGCTGGAAAGATGCCTCAGGGGTTAAGAGCACTGGCTGCTCTTCCAGAGGACCAGGGTTCAACCCCCGGCACCCACATGGCAGCTCACAACTATCTGTAACTCCTACTCCAGGGGACCTAACACCCTCATACAGAAATAAATGCAGGCAAACAACAAAGCACATAAAATACAAATAAATAATTAAAAAAGAGAAATACTACAAATCCAAGTTGCCTCTATCCCATCTCCATGTGTTGGGGTGTGTGTGTGTGTGTGTGTGTGTGTGTGTGTGTGTGTGACGGGATATGTCACTTGGTTTGGCACTCACCAATTTGGCTAGACTGCATGGCCAACAATCCCCAGAGATCTACCTGTCTCTGCCTCGCCAGCACTAGGATTCCAGGTGTGCATCATCATGCCTGGCTTCTTGACTGAGTGATGGGGATCAAAGTCTTGTACTTACGCTCATAAGGAGTGCATCTCAGCATCGGAGGCATCTCCCCAGCCCACCATTGGCCTTTAAACCTATATTCAGGGCTCACATTCCAAGGTCACAGTGAATTATTTTCTAAGGTTCCTAAAATCTTTTCAAAGTCAATGTTCCATGTTCCCAAATTATGGACACAGTGGCCTCCATCAACCCACCACCTGTGGCATTCAGGGCCCTGCCCCTTCAAGTTAACCTGTGAGTCCTGAGGGTTCATCCTCTGGAAGACCCTCCTGCCATCCCAAACCACCTTGGTATCTGGGGTTAGTTACAGACCAGGAAATGTCATCAGGCTGGGACATCAGCAGGAAGCAAGCACTGGGCCATTGAGCCACGTTCAAGCCCCAGCCCTATGGGCCTTAGTGTAGCTTCTCAGAGAAACCAGCAAACTACAGGGGGACAGGAAGTTGACAGAGCAGACTGTTAATGTACTGTGTAATACCGCAAGGTAAACAGTATCCCAGATGCTGCTCCATAAGGCTTTCACTTGAAATTAAAACTAATTACCTTCCTGTAATGCTAATAAGCTCTTTCATAGTCTCCTTCCTCCAGGACATCAGTCCCTCCATCCTGTCTGTCCATGACAGAAGGAACCTGGAGATTGCAGAGATGTGCATGCAAGGCAGATATGAGACATGCTGCGCCCAAACAATGCCCTGAGTAGCCAGGGATTTAGTAAGACTTTCCAAGGTGCTGTTGACCTCCTAAGGGTTAACACCACAAGTGTCTGTCCCATGTCACAGACAAGAGGAAAAGGAATGGCCACACCATGCTTCCCGGGCATAACAGGAGTGTGGCAGGGGCACCCATTAGCCTGTGCGGCCACCACACAATCTAGGTTCCTTCAAGGGTCCCTGCAGACCTGCCTGTGACTCAGAAGTGAGCTGGTAGTTCCCAGTTGAGTCAGTTTTTCTCCAGTCACCCAGCTGGGTTTCCATCCCACTCCACCATCCCAGCCTGTGGCTGATGGTGAAAAGCAGCCCTGGCATTCAGGGAGTCCTGGGAAAGGCAGAGGCCAGAGGGGTGCAAAGAGGGCTCTACAGACCGTAACTGGTCCCAAGTCCTTGTGAAACGTACAGGTGCTGGGCATCATTCACTAGTCGTTAATCAGAGAAAGCGGCTGTGCTCAGAAGGGCATGTTTTAACCAACGTGTGACGAAGCCAGTAAATCTGCACCCATCACACAGAGACGCATGCATACACATGCACCACACACACACACACACACACACACACACACACACACACACACACACACACACACGTCCCAGTCACTCAGGAGCTATGGAGACTCCAAAAGACACTTGAAGAAAGCAGAGGATGAGGGGAAAGGAAACAAGGGGGGCCTCCCACACCCCCAAACTCTGGGATTTCTGTGCCAGAGTGGCATCAGCCACTTTCCATCTCCACAACAGAATAAAGAGGTTAGTTCCCAGGGCCAGTAACCAGATATCCCGTGCCAGCAGCTGAATCCAGAAGACTGTTTGTGAAACGTCACCTTCAGTGTCCTATTGAGAAAATGAGGCCTCTCCCACGAGGCAGGGACCTCCGTGACAACGTAAACCCTACTGTCTATTTTGTCCTGCACTTGAGACAGCAGCTGTGGTGCAGGACCCTTGGAGACGGCAAGCTAGACACCCACTCTCAGTGGTGGGGGTGGAAGAGGAATCCCCCAGACCCATTCTGCGTCCAGTCTCCGAGGCCCATTATCTCACTTCACATCCCATGAGAAGGCCACTGTCCTCATGTTAGAGGTAAGGAAACAATCAGACCCCAAAGTCTCAGCAAAGCCGGAGACAGAGCAAGAGCGTGAATCCGGGCGTTCTCCGGGAGACCAATTCCCTTTTCCGCACCACAGAGCCTATCTGCTCCAGCTCAGACATCTGATAAACCTCAGCATCAGAGCTCCTGACCATTTAGTTTTTGTGAGGGAGAAGCACCCAAATTAGAAATGATCCCTGGGCATCTTGCTCCACTTTCAAAGGAAAGAGAATGGTGGAACCCAGGGTAAGAAGCCGAGGGTGGCACACAGTCACCATTTACTGAGCATTTTGTGTCCAGATGGTCTGCTGGGCTCTGCAAACAGACCCTCACAGAAGACTCGAGAACCTTACTTGGGATTTGCCCATCCCATTTTATGGATGTTAAGACATTTCTCAGAGATCACACAGTAAGGAAGTGGCCGGGTTTGGTTAGCCTCAACTCAGAGAACGGCCTGTCTCCATACTCAGGCTTCCTATCTGGTGTCACTCAGCCCACCTCCCTCAGGATTCTTCATAAAGTAAAGCTTTGTAATATCTGTTGAACAGAAGCCCCCCTCCCTTCCAGACTGTGTCCCTTTGATGAACTGAGATAAGGTATGGAAAGCCCAGAACCCCACTTTAGCTTCCCAGGGTATAAGACAATTGTCCAAGCCCTCATCTTCCATTAACTGAGGCCCAATTTCTGTGGAGTTACACACACCCAGTCAGCCTTGGGCTGCCAAAGGTGGCCATCTTTCATTCGGGCCTCACAGAGCTTGTGAATCCTGAGACTTCCAACAGAGGCAGCAAATTCATCAGCCCTTTACCGCATGCTCTGTCCAGAATGGCGGCTACCCAAATCCAACTCCTCGACTCCCCGTTCCACACCACATACCAAACTTCCTGAGTTTCACACGCCCACACTGATTCATTACTTATTAACTCATACTTAATGAATGTGCTTGGCCAATGGCAATACAACTTGTTCTGGAGTTTTGCAAATCACAGGCATGTCTGTTGGCATCCCTGGGTATCAGAGGGCAGATCCCCAAAGACAGACTGAGGCAGCATCAACTAAACCATTCTCTTCATCATAGGTACCGGTAGGCAGGAATGCCACGTAAATGCCAGCCGTTTGGGCGGCTCCATGAGAAGAGAGGCCGAAGTTGCCAGATCCATCCTAAGACTGGGCCATACGGAAGAGGCTCCCAGCACAGTACCAAATAACCACTGTGTAAACTCAAGCCACTCTCTGAATCCCAGCACTCGGAAGGCAGAGGCAAGCATATCGCTCTTGAGTTCAAGGCCAGCCTAGTCTACAGAGTGAGGTCCAGGATAGCCAGGATTTCTCAAGCCTGAATTTCTGTCTTTCATTTTGCAGACCATCGTCAAGTCAACCAAGAGAAGGCAGAAACAGGGATACTACCTAAGCACCCTCCAATTCTAAATAGTGTGCAGTCTCACCTCATCCGTCCAGTCCAGTTCTGGGAATGGTAGACCCCTGGCTTTGTGATGTCTCACTCACTACGCTACAGCCTTCTGCTGTGCCCGTGATGTTCATGGCCCACTGATGAACCAACCATAGCCTGTGGAGGCAATGCACCCTGATGAGTCTGGACAGCACAGCCACTCAGGCGGAAGGAGACGATAATCCAGCTGAAGGGGAGACACAGTGTCACCCAGAACATCTACTCATTCCATAGTCCTTGCTCCCTACTATGTCCCTGTCAGAACCAGCCCTGCTGTGGACAGGGTTGTGTCTGTCTGTCACAGCCTTGCAAATTCTCATGAAGCAACACAGACTAAGAGCATCTCACACACAAAGGTCTGCCTGTGTGTGCTTCCCAAGTGCTGAGATTAAAGGCATGTGCCACCACCACACTCAGCTTTTTTTTATCTTTTTTTCCTTTTTTGGTCCATCCCTCTTTTGAGGCCACTTTAAAAGTAGTGCTATAGTGCTCAAAATTAAAATTAATTTAGGAAGGTAAGAATATATACATACTCTTCTTGAAGCCAAGAGTCACTAATGTTTCCAGTTTACCAAATGAGTCTTAGGGCAGGCTCAGAAAAGGTCTCAGAAGACCACTGAAGAGAAGGAGGGGGAGGAAGAGGAGGAAGAAGAGAAGAGGAGGAGGAAGAAAAAGATGGAGGTGATGGTGATGGTGATGATGATGATGAGGAGGAGGAGGAGGAGAAGAGGAGGAGGAGGAGGAGGAGGAGGAGGAGGAGGAGGGGGTGGGGGTGCTGCTGCTGCTGTGATTCACACCTGTAATCCCAGCACTTAGGAGGTAGAGGAAAGTGGACTAGCCAGAGCTATAAGACACCATCTCAAATCCAAATAAACAAAAACAAGAAAGGGGGAATGTTTCCATCACCTCCTTCAGATGAAGTTCTCATAGTCACACCGTGCCACTACCTAGAAAGGGCTTTGTAACAGTTTCTCAAACGTTAACAGTGCACTCTCATCCATCCTGCCAGCCTTTCCCTACCCTGGGCTCAGTGATCTGTGGCGCACGACTCTCTGACCCTGACCAAATCTCCTGGCCATTTCTTAAAGCATTGGCAGGCAGCTGGATTTTCCATTCGGCATTGTTAAGAGATTAAGCTGTGTAAGTCACAGTCCCTCACGGGCCTTTCTCCAGCTTCCTGCTACCAGATTCAGGTGAGATAAGGATTACAAAAGTGATACTCCCATGTTCCCTCCGCGCCAGCACCCTGTCTCCACAGTTGGGGAGGCCTGTGTTACTAAATCTGCCACTTGGATGTCTAGCTCATGAGAAGAGAGTCCCCACGTGGGCATCAGCAGGGGACTAGACAAACAACAGCTCCCACAGAACTGGGGGAGAAACACTTAGAGGAGATCCTGCCCAATTATACCTTTCACAACACCCCCCCACCCCCCACCCCCGTCATCAGTCGCCATAGCAAAGAGGAAAACAAATTGAACTGAGCCTGGAAAGAATGTCAGCAGAAATTGGGAAAAACCCTTGCTGAGAACAGCCTGGGGGGTGCAGTGACCTCCCTTGTGATAGCCCAGGTCCCACTAACTACCTCACAGTATACCGAGAGAGGCTGGTAGATGAAGCTGGGTTGATGGCCAGGCACCGGGGAATCACTCACACCCCTCTATACCCACACCCATGCAGCCACACACCCACATACATCCCCCACCACCACCGAAGCAGGCTGTATATTTCTCGCTGGTGCACAAAAATGCTAAGCACTAGCCATATACAATGCAGTACGGCCGGTTGGAAAGCAGTACAATCATGTATTCATTCTGCTTAAATGTGGTGGGGGAAAAGGGAGCAGACTGCAGGGAACCTCTAAGATAGTTAATAACAGGGAACTACACTCAAAGCACCTCATGCATGCCCTCCCATGATGCCTTAGGACCACCTTTATAAAGTAAGCAAGGGACTATCCTTTCTGAGGAGGGCCAGCTCCTTGTATTGCATCCACACGTATCCTCTCAGGGTTAAGCCAGCCCTAATCTTGGTCCGAGGTCAGCGGAAATAATCTCCACATCTGTGCTTGTCATTCTGTATCATTTCATTTTACCTTTCTATCCGAATCTTACCACAAAAGTAAAACGAAAGATTAACAGGCTAACAGCGAGCTTCACTAGCTTCCAGGAGGGTGATGACAGTTAACCTCTACACCCAGCATGCCTGAACCAGTTCCTACCCATTCAGAGATGGGGAAATACAAACACATCCTCCTCCCACACCAGATGACATCATACACAAGAGTGACTAGCCAGGCCTCTCTAGTGCTGGCCATATACAATGCATTATAGTTCAGGCCTATAACCCCAGCTACTCAGGAAACAGGATCTCAAATTCAAGGTCTGCTTGGATTATAAAGGGAGTCCAAAGCCAGCCTGGGCAACTTAGTGAGACTTTGCCTCAATTTTTTAAAAATAATTTGAGGTTCTGCAGGCCTAGCCCAGTGGCTGAGTGCTTGCCTAGCATGCTTGAAGTCCTAAGTTCCCTTGCTGGTACCAGAGTGGAGACATCACAGACTGATCCTACGGCTAATCTCTTCCTTAGCTCCTCCTTTGGGTTATTTCTAAAACTTCCTTTTCTTGTTTTCACTTTATTGTATATATACACACACACGCACATGTGTCGTAGCACACAAGCAGAAGTCAGAGAACGACTCTGGAGTCAGCTTGCTCTCTCTCTCTCTCTCTCTCTCTCTCTCAGTATTAGGAATGGAACCCAGGACTTTTAGCATATTAGGCAAGCTGCATCTCAGTGAGCTACATCTCCTGCCAGAATTACTTAGAAAACTTAACAGCTGGTCTAAAAAGAGAGAAATAAAAATTTCAAGAAAAAAATTTAGGTTGTATTGGCTAGTGTCCTTTTGTAGAGTGGGCTTCTATCACATGATATCACATTAACAATCTATCCCAACAGTTCTCAATAAAGGGGAAAAGATATAATTTCTGCTGTTCTTCTTAGAATTATTGTGAAACATTTCAGAGCGTTGCTGACTAAGGAAATGGGTATCTGAAACCAGTTTTCACTGCACAAACCCTGGAAGTTCCTGCCTTTGCATAGGAAATGTCAGAGAAGTCTCCCCTGGGCAGTCCTCTACACAAATGTGGTAAGGCAACCTCGTTCTTTGACACCCATGCAGAGCAGGCACTTCTGTGGACCAAGCTCTACAGCTCTACTCTTGGAGCCCAAAACCTTAAACGAAATTCCCACGCCTGCTCACGAGCACTGGAGACTGAGGTGGAGGCTAAGACCAGCCCTTTCCTAAGCAGTGGGAGAAACAACAGCTTGGGAAGACAAATTTGCCGCCTTTCGGGTGGAGGCAGTGTTGGGTGGAGAGTGGACTTGGAGATGCTATGCCGCAGACACTTTCTTCCACAGAACCCAGGGCTCTCCCCTGCCTCCCCAGTGCTCACAATCTTCCAACAATGCTGTCACTGACTGACTGAGCCACTGCTCTGTGATGCTAGACAAGGCACTTTATCGGTACCATAGCATGGAACTCTCACCACTCCAAAAAGCTACACTGACTCTCGCTAGTTCTCCTGTGGTTTACAGACCGTGGATGGGCCAGGATTTCGATCCAGGCATCCTAAACCCAAGTCTAGCCTGCCTATGCCTGAAGCATCAAGGTCAAGGCGATAAGCAATGAGCTTGTTCTCTCTTCATGCACTTTTAAGATCGTCCAACACTTCTTCTCCAGATAGATAATACTAGACAACTTTATTCTCACTCACTCACTTGCCAAATATCCTATTTTCCAGTTATTCTATTTTTATTGTTGTATGCATGTGCGTGATGTGTATGAGTGTGCGTGTGTGGCACAGCATGTGTGTGGAGTCCAGATGACAACTGGGTACAGTTAGTTCTCTCCTTCTACCTTTGTGAAGGGTCCAGGGATGGAACTCAGGTCATCGGGTTTGCACAGCAAGTGCCTTTACCCATCTCAGTGGTCCTTAACAAATGTCTTTAAAGCTCGGTTGGATCTCTGAAGGTGACTAAGGAACCTACCCATTAAGAAGCTATGAGAGAAGAATGTGAACATGGGTCCTATGACAATACTGAACATGTACCAGCCATGATTTTTCATCTATGAGACATGACCATTGGAGAAAGTGAACTCTACAGCTTCCTCAACTGTACAATGCTCTGGATATGTAGACAATATTCATTACGGAACCAGGAGAAAATATTTTGCTATGTTTAATATAAAAATATAAAATGAGATGGCATGTGCTTATGTGTCTTGTCTTCCAGCCAAGGAGACTGAAGCTGTTACATTAATAGTTATAGTTAACATTTCACCTGGAAAATGGGTTAGAGCTCCTGTGCCCAGTGGAAAGATGGAATGGAAGGAGGAGGCTCAGGGAGAAGAAGACAAGGTGATGGGAAGATCTCAGCTTGAAGCTGAGATTGACACCAGTCAAGGCTGATGGCTGGGCCCATGAGACCAAGGCAGCTGAACCTTCCAGACCTCCAAGGTGGCTCTCCATAGTCAGAAGGGCACCCCGCTATTGTTCTTAAGGAAAGGCTGAGTGTTCTACCCATGCTGTTGAGACCACCTGTAGACCCACCATTAGTTAGTTCAGTGAGTACAGAGTACATATATATGACACTCTCAAGGTCCTGTAAAATCCCAAAAGGGCAGGTGGCATTCTAGAGAACTTTTCATAAAACCAAAGAGTTCCAGTTGGTAGGAAGCAATGCCTTCTGATTCACGAGAAAATAAAGGACACACACACACACACACACACACACACACACACAAAATCACAACAAACCATATTTGTCATGGAGCTGAAGAGCGCAATGTACATATCTTCAATGCCAACCTGTCCTCTCCTATTCAAACACATAGATTCCTCCACACTGATAATGTGACCACAATACAATTAGTGTATTTGCTTGTTTTTGAGATAGGGGCTTGCTATGCCATCCAGGCTGTCTTCATACTGGAAATCCTTTGGAGGGGGTGTGCTGAGGTTCCAGGTACATTCCATAACACCTGGCTTCACAAGGTAATTTAAAAGAATTCCTGAGTTAATTTTTTGAATCACCTATTGATTATCTGAAATCTACAGAGGTTTTTCCACAAGATAAATGTCTTTCCATTAAATTTTTTAAAAATAAAAAAATAAAAATCTACCTTTAGGTGACTAAGTTGGAACCAGACAAAATAAAACAAGCCTAAACAATATTATCAATGCTCATAGGAATTTAAATAAACTGTATAAACTGAATCTAATCTGTAACTACATTCGGCAAGCATGTGCAGAGAAAGCCAGAAGAGTGACTGGGTATCAATGCAGCACTTGCAAACAGAGCTCTGAGGGTGATTTATGTCATACTCAAAACCCAGTTCTCTGCCACCAAAGGCTGACAGACTTACTATTTTCTTAGGAAAACTTAAAGGCAAGGTATGTCTCGAAATGTATCTTTTACGTTCTCCCAAGGGGAGTGCTGGGTCTCCACCTTTTCCCCACCTGACCTATGAAAATCTGGCTAAACACTTTCATCTCTGATAAGACAGCAATTTGAAGGGACTTCTTGGCTCCCTGTCAACAAAGCCTCAGTTTCGAAACTTCAGTCTGAGTAGCAAAGTTTCTTTTCATCTGTAGTCAGAACGGATCCTATAGCATCCTATCAGCACTGTCCCTAAGATCTGCGTGATTACTAATAAAAACCTGTGGGTGCGAGGTGGTGGCACACACTTTTAGTCCCAGCACTTGGGGAGGCAGAGGCAGTCAGATCTCAGTGAGTTCGAGACCAGCCTGGTCCGCAGAGAGAGTTTCAGGACATCCAGGGCTACACAAAGAATCCCTGTCTCCAAGAACCAAAAACAAACAAAACAAAAAAAAGAAAGAAAGGAAGGAAAGGAAAACCTCAGTCATCTGGCCTGATGCTTTGCTCTGATCAACATTTTTCACTCTGGTTGTTTGCTTTTTTTCAAAGTGAAGTCACAAAGAGTCCATCTTTTGGTAGAGGAAGGGGAGGGAGACAGGCTGATCAGTCAACTGGCTTCAATAAAGCACACATTTATAGGTGCCTGGCTTGGACCCCAGTGCCCAGGTCCATGCCAAAGGATCTTTGTCAATTCTTCCAGAAGGCCTGACACATGCTTCACACCCACCAACTTTGGAGCTGCGTCTCTAGAATTAAGTATCTGCAGAGTTGGAATGAGATAGACCCCCCTGAGTCACCCCAGGACCTGTTACCTTTAAATCTTAAAATGTTTGTTTTGTTTTTAATCAAAGCAACCCCCAGAATCTCAGATAAAAGACTCTGGGGACCCCAGATCTAGAAGCTGCATCCTGGAGGGAGAGGAGGACCACCCATCTTCAGAAAACAGAACGTGCCATCTAAACTCATATCCCCATAACCTGGGTCTTCAACACCCTCATGTGAAGTTTCAGGGGCTATAGAGATACCTCAGCAGTTAAGAGAGCTTGCTGCTCTTGTGGGCCCGAGTACCATTCTCAACATTCACATCAGGCAACTCACAACTGCCTGTAACCCCAGCTCCAGGGGACCCTACACATTCCTCTGAGCTCTGGAAACACTTCTACGTCTTGTGTTTACACACACATATACACACATACACACATAAAAAGAAAATAAACCTCTTTCCTAAAGTTTCCACTTAAAAGTGCTCACCACTAGATAACAAAACATAAAATTGTTATACACTTCTTAAAACCACACACAACCACCTCAAACAGGTTAAAAATTGCCATGCATTAAAGTTCATTTTTCACTAAAAAGAAGCAAAATTACTCAATACCCATCCCTCCCCCCCAAAAAAGACTAAAGAAACAAAATTCCAGTGGCCCTTAAAAGTACTAAACACCAAGAAGGCAAACAAGCCAAGATATTTAGTTCCTCATATAGTCTACAGATACTAGGCTAGTTTGGGATTTTTTTATAATTTCTAACATTTGACTTATGAAATTTTGCATGCATGTGTGTGTGTGTGCGCGCGCGCGCGTGCGTGCTTGGACGCACACTATAGACAACTTACAGAAGTCAATTCTCTCCTAGCATGTAGGTTCTGGGTATCAAACTCGGGTCATCAGCCTGTTAGAAAGCACCTTTACCTGCTGAGCCATCTTGCTGGCCCCAAGTTTCATTTTTGTATATACACATTACTGATAGTAGACTTTTGGAACAAATCAATCCAATCTATTTTCTAAGGTAAGATGCTTCTGTATTATAATGTCATATTCTCTGCTGGACTCTCAATACCCCAGACACTCTTGAATATAATGATATAGGAGGGTAAAAAATAAATGGTTTCTAATATGGGAAAGAAGAAAGAGACCACCGTCTGTGCTCAATGCCATTTGGTTCTGTCCAGATCTCAGGGAACAGTAAGTGTGAATGGACCTAAATTTAAGCTGCTACTGACATATTCATGATAGTTACTTGCAAGCAAATCCCAAGTGTCTGGTCCTTAAGACAGATATGCTTTCACACCCAACCTGCACATCCAATTACACACGGGTCAAAGTGCAACCCAGGGCATGTGGGGAAAGGAGCAGTGGTAAAAATCCTTGGGGTGCAGTATGGGTCTGGGGGCCGGGGTTGGTTGTGTGAACATGCCATTTCAAACCCATGTGTATGAGCGAATGGGCGTGAGTGTGGGCAGGAGTTGAGTGTGAACATGCGTGGGCATGTGGTGAAGGTGAGGGTGAGCACGAGTGAGCATGTGTGAGGGAAAGTAGGCAAGTGTGAATGTGCCCAGATGCAGGGTAGTAATGCTGTACACACAGAAGTGAGTACAAGAAGCACAAGCAGGACCCACTTATCTTCAGATATCAAAAGGACAGCCCCCAGGCCCCCAGGCCAATCAAGAGGTCTGGCCTCCTGCAGACAGAAGAGCAGTCCTGGGTAATGAGTGCTGTTTGACCCAATGTGCAGATGGTTTGGCGTTCCAGATAAGCTCTGGCATCACAATTAGTCTAAGAGGGGACCCCTGCTCATAGTGCAAGCTCTCAACCAGAGCACAAAAGTCCCTAGGATCCCATCATTTCCAGCTGGTTACCCACACTCCTCTAACCCCAACACACGTGTTCAGATTCTCTCTCTCTCTCTCTCTCTCTCTCTCTCTCTCTCTCTCTCTCTCTCTGCCTCACATGCTTCAGAGGGCAAAGCTGGCAGGGGATTTCTTTTTCCCCTGACTCCACTCTGTGGATGTTGTTAAAAACCTGTTCAAGGGTTGGGGATTTAGTTCAGTGGTAGAGTGCTTGTCTAGCAAGCGCAAAGCCCTGGGTTCGATCCTCAGCTCAAAAAAAACAAAAACAAAAACAAAAACAAAAAACAAAAAACAAAAATCTGTTCAAAGACAGGAGGTCAGTGGGATAGCAGCTCACTTCTCCCTCTGGACCACTAACCTAACTTGAAAACACCAGTTACCTCCCTGGTTACACATCTGGTTTTACTCTGACAAATGAAGAAGAAAAGGATAAGGAGGAGGGGGAGGAGAAATTGTTCACTTGTCATTATTTATATCCCTTTTTTTCCCCAGACAACACTTGGATGTAGGGACTGTTTTGACAAGCAGTAGATAAGAGCTGCCCAGCCTCCATAAAAAAGAGCAAATGGAAATCTGATGACAACTCAAAGCTTTTTGGGTGTGCCAGCCACACTTCAGGGTTTCAAAGCAAATGGGAGGAATGGGCAGAAGACCCTCTCTTACTTCCCAGGCCTCTAACTGCTGAGCAGAGGGCAGAGACATTGGACGTCACCTTCAGCATTTCCCATCTGCCCTGTGACCACTGTCTGCACCAGGCAGGCTGCCCACCCCTTCTCTAAAAGTGGTACAGTATGCCGGTGCCCGGCAGCAGGTGCAAGATGCCTGGGGAGCTCTTGTCCTGGCCACAAAATGCCAGGCTGATTAGGACTTGACTTTGCATACGGATTTGCCTCTAGATCACTAGCAGAGGAGTTTCAGGGAAGGCAATCGCTGATCCTCAGAACTAGACTGTGATTGCTCAAGTGCAAGCTGAAAAGAATCCTGTTTTAGAATCCAGAATTTCTTAGGAAGGCTTGCTGAGCCGAACTGTAACGCATCCACTAAGGATAAAGTTATTCGCGTACAAATGCATGGAATCTCACATTCAAGATGAAACCAGAAAGCTGCCCACTAAAATACCATGCAGCTTTCCCCGCAAGGTAGCCTACAACCTCCTGCATGCCAGGTGAGGAAAATTCCCCCATCCTCCTTGCAGAGGCAAGAGAAAGGCCATCCCATTTGACAAGAGCTAACTTCAACATTTACATCTTCTAAAAGAGGCTGACCTCAGCCCAAAGCTGAGATTAACCGTGTAGGAGGAACAAACATTTGTCCCTGCCACAGACAGACCAAGAGTCGGTGGAATGAACCCAAGCACACGTGTGAAAATGTACCTGGAGTGGACCTGTCACAACTTAACACCCCTTAGGAGACATCATGGGCCTAACTCAGACAACTCAATCCAAATAGCGTTCTGTTACAAAAGAAAATATCTACTGGACCCAAAAGGTAGTTTTCCCTTGAATTCACATGTCATAGTGCATGTTAGTTACGCCAACTACGCTGACATTGCCAAGTTCTGCCTAACTTACTGAGTGAGTCTCAGCAGTTGCTCATCCCGTAGATCAACCACACAACCACATCTACAGAGGTCAGGATCCTGTCACAGAATCATAACAACTCACATTTCTGCCTGGTAGTAGAGGCTGAGCAGAGCCGATAGATATCCTTGTCAGCCTGAATGAATCACGAAATTAAGTGTTTCACTTTAGCAAGCAAAAGCCACATTCAGCAGCTCTGCTCACTATCTTTGGAAATCAGGAAGGTTTGTTATTGTTGACATTCACGAATAGTATGTTCCTTCTAACCTGTTTTTTAAAGATGTATACAAGTAGGAATGACTCAAATTCAACTGTCCAGCCTACAAAGTTCTTGGTTGGTACCTCTGTGTCCCATAACAAACCCGCCTGTAGAGAAATATTAGTTGTGATTCCATCAGAGCCCTGCTCAGTGTCCTTACCGCTCAGCAGAAAGTAAGGAAACCAGGAGAATACATGAAGCATCCAAGGTCTGCTGAAACACATGAATTCTTAAAATTAAAAAAAAAAAAATGTTCAGCAACACTCACCACTCTGGGCTTCTGCTGGTCCAGGGTATGCAAAAAGGCTGAGTTGGGGTCCAGTGTCCGCTCAGGGTCACTGGAGATGTCCTCCTCTGAGTCCTCATAGGAAGAGGAGAAACCAGTGGAGGAGGCTGAGGAGGATGACAGCTTCCTCAGAGGCAGGGGACCCCGAGGGCTTCCTTGTATCTCATCTAAGGCCCCATCCTCCTGAGCACCCATGTCTGTGATGATGACTGCCGGGATGCTGCTGGGGCTGCAGGCCTTGTCCTTCTGATCTGGGGGCATCTCTTGGCAGCTAGGGTGGGCATCTCTGTCCTGCAACTGGCTTCCCCAAGTTTCCACCAACTGTACCCCTGTGTCACGCGTCCAGATCAGGGGATCTTCCTCCATGGCACTCAGCCAAACCCTGGAACTCCCAGGCTGCATACCCATCCTGCCCCCAGGGAGACACTGGGGTTCTTTCAAATCTGTTGCCACTTCCCCAGGTGGTAAAGGCTCCAGCATTCTGCCATAAAGGGTTCCTGCCTCCACATTTCTGGTCCCTGGATGTGCTGCCTGGCTGCCCCCAAGCAAGCCCAGTGCTGGGGACCCTTCTCTCACAATGTCCAGGGTCTGCTCGGGTCCTCGGATCTCTGGGATCCTACTTCCTGTCTCCTCAGGTCCTACGGAGCTCAGGTCTCCTGGCAGTCTAGACGATCTCGGGTCGTCTGAGGCCTCTGAGCTTTGGGCATTCACAGTACTCTCTTCTGGCCTTTTGGTGACTTCAGGTGTCCAGGAACCCTGCCTACCAACAGGATGAATTCCTGTCCCCACCCTCCCAGGGGGTTCTCTAACGTGGGTCCCACCAGGCTCTGGGGCTGAGCCTGTCTCCCTGCCCAGAAACTGCCCCCGTCTCTCCATCTGGGCCTCCAAGGGGCGCACGCCCCCGAGCTCACAGGCTGCCTCCATAAGAGCAGAATCATGTCCAGGGTGTGGTCCAGCGGATGCGGCTGAAGTTACCACTTTAGTGGCCAATGCTAAGCTAGTTCCAAAGTGCTCCGATGAGGGAGCAACCCTCTTGTCAATTTCCATGGCTGTGGGTGAGCCACAGTGGAGACTGGCCGGGGTGCCGCTCTCCATCCTCACCGAAGCAGATGGACTCTGAGTCCCTAACCTGGTCGGGCTGGAGGGGCCTAAAAGAGGAGCCACTCCCTCCTTGTCCTTCGAGGGGTGTGGGCTGAGCCTGCTTCTCCTCCCGGAGATGGCGTCTCGGGTCTCTGTGCATTGCTCTCCCCAGGACTTTGTCCTCCGTTCCACACTCGGGGAGCACTGGGCCAAGACCCTTCCAGGGGGCTGGCTGCTGCTTCGGGAAGGACACGGTGAGGGCGAACGATCCCTTCCCAAACGCGGGCTTCGGGGCGCTTGGATGGCAGAGCTCTGTGCCTGGATTTGCGCCTCGAACATGCCCACTTTCTGGTTCACCTGCACATTTTGCAATTCGCGCTGCAGAATCCGCAGCTTCCTCTGGGCCTCCTCCGGCCCGGGTGGGGAGAGGGTGCGGGCCGCCACCACCTGCTGCGCGTCCCCTCGCAGGCGGCCAGCCCAACTCGGACTGCCCACGCCGCTGCTGCCGCTGCTGCTGCCGCCACCGCTGCCGCTGCTACTATTCAGCCTACGCCGGCCGCTGCGCCAACCCCCAGGGCTCGGGGGCTCCTCCAGCGACAGGGACTCCGCTGGGGGGAAGAGGAAGGAGGCGCCTTTCCCAGGGCTGAAGACGCTGCCGGGGCTCAGTGCGGCCCTCCCGGAGGGCTGAGGTGTCTCGCTGCCGCTGGGCCGGGGGCCGCCACTCTTTACCTCGTTGGTGCTGTTCATGATCACCAGGCTATTGAGGGCATAGCAGTACACAGCCATAGTACTGGGTCTGCCGCCGCCGCGGCTCTTGGTCCCGCTGCACCGCCGGCGCCTCCTCCCCCCGCGGCTCCCGGCTTAGTCCAGGAGGCCCGGCGGCCGCCGCTCCGCACGCCGATGGAGCAGCATGGCCTAGGCGGCGGGCACCGGGCACAATCGCGGGCTCGGCCCCCGCCCCAAGCTCCATAAACGATCTCGCGGCTGTCGAGACACAAGGAGAAAAGTCAGAATTCCAGAAAGCATCCAGGGGAGGAGGGTGGTGAGAGCCCACCCGCAGAGGCCAGAGGGAGTCCCGGGACCCCAATATGCTGGGGACAGGGTGCCCCTGGATGCCTGGCCTACAGGGGCTGTGATGCTCCGTGAGGAGGCATGCCGGACTACCTCGATGGCCTCTGCTCGTGTTTTCCGGCAGAGGTCCACCTCCCCCAGCTTGAGATACGCTCTAAGGACACTTAGAATCCCAAAGTCTAAGATTAGTCTTGGTAACCACGCGGATGGCCAAGGGAGGAGGGACAACTGCTGAGTCCCTAGGCGAGGCTGACCAGGTTCCCTTGGCCAGAGCAAACACCGGCTGTCGAGGATGACAGGCAGCCCTGCTCCACCCTCTCAGGACATCAGAGACCAAGTCACAGGGAACCTGACCCGGACCTGCCTTCCCCAAACCGCTGTCTGAGCCGAGACCGGGGCCGTTTTCTTTCCTGATCCTGGACTTGGGGCTATGTCTCTCGGCCTGTGAAAGACCTGGGAGAGCGCAGGGGGCGCAGGCGAAGCACTTTTCACTACTAGCCTTGATGCCTGTCTCCAGAGAAGTGTGTTTTGTGAATGTGGGCACGCGTGCGCGCCTGGGAACAAAACTCTGCAGTATCCAGTACAGGGATCAATAGTGGAGGCCCCCTACTGTCTCCTCACACCCTGCAGCGTGTGTGTGTGTGTGTGTGTGTGTGTGTGTGTGTGTGTGTGTGTGTGTGTGTGTGTTGGGGGGTGGGAGGGGTGTGAGCCCGCAGCCCCTCATTCCTACGCTCATCCTGTTAGCGAGCACCCAGCTGTCCCTGTAGGCTCCGGAACCCGCACCCCTCGGAGGAACTCTAGACTTGCTTGCACGGCTGCAGCCCGGAGGCCTTCTAAGTGTGCAGGCCGGAGAATCTGCAGCCCTTCGGAGATCTGCAGGCTAAGCCCAGAGCCGTGCGGCGGAGGGCAGGGCCTTGAGCATCCCGGGCAGCCTCGCCTGGCGCCAACAGAGCTGCCCGGCAGTCCGAGTCCCAGACGCCCGCAGCGCGCCGGGGAGGCGGCGGCGCAAAGGGCCTGGAAGGGGGTGGGAAAGCCGAATCGCCTCCTCTATTCCCAGCGCCACTCCACGCCGCCCTCCCGATCAGACTCTCTTCTCAAGTCTCCTCAGCCTTCCCCCTCTGCGCTGTGTTCCGACCCCGGAACACCCAGAGGAGCCCCAGCACAGACGGAGCGGAAAGAGGGTTCAGAGGCAAGAGCCAGGAAGGAGCCGCCACGCTTACCTGCAATTGCTCAAAATCCCAGGTCCCGTGCAGGCGACATGCCCCGGGGACTCAGGGCTTGGGCAGACCAGGTGGCTTCAAGTAGAAAACGCTCCCAAAGGATTTCCGCAACAATTTATGGAAGACGAAAAAAGTGGGGTGCAAAGAGGGTGACTGTTCCGGCACAGGGGCCAGGCGATCCCCGAGCGGGCAACGCCAGGCCGACCCTGAGCTGCTCCTTGCTTGGTAGGAGACACTACCGCTGTCAGCGTCTGCTCCCGGCTACTTCAGTGTTTGTTCAATGTAAGATTAAAAAAAAAAAAAAAAAAAAGTTGGGGGTTGGGGGAGGAGGCAGAAAGGCGGGGGCTTGGGGGAGGAAGGCAGGAAGGAAGTTGTGAGCCTGTCTGGGGTTGAACTCAGCGGAACAAGTTTTTCTTTTCTTTTTTTTTTTTTTTTTTTTTTTTTTTTTTTTCTATTGCTTGGCAAGACCGAGGGAGGGAAACACTTTAAAAAAAAAAAGTTTCCATTGTTAGCTAACAAAAAAGAAAAAAAAGAGGCTTTTAACTTTTGCGGGTTAAAGATATACGGTTTATTTTCCACCCCTCGACCAAGGTTTGCTGGTGCCTAGTTTTATGAAGATACTTTTGAAAACTGTTTTTAATGAAGTTTTGAGTGTTTGTGCTAAACAGAGCCGCTAGTGGGGGATCTTTTAGCAGTTAAAACGGGCTAAAATTCTGCATAAACGGCTTGTGTGCTTGTACACAATAGGCAAATTTTGAAAGGTATAGTGTCGGGCATTTCCTTGCACAGTTGTAGATTTTAAATGCATCAGGGTAGTATTTTGGAGGACGGTTGGGCTGTGCGCTGCTGAAGGGTGTGCAGTCTGACTGCTAGATGTGTGAAGGAACTCGGTGTTGTGCATTTACCTATAAATGCATGCAGCAACTGTGCCATTCACATATTTTTGCACTCAATTCTTAAAGTTATTTTAAGAAAAAGCATAGTCCCAGATCTCAGGCCTGATCAACGTCTGAAACCACTCACTCAGTATATCCTGTGAACTTACTCTCCTGGGTTTTCAAGTGTTCTACTCCACCCTCAAAAAAATGGGGGGCCACCAGTCAACACTACAGGGCAGGGGAAGACACACACACACACACACACACACACACACTCGAGCCTGGGCACCGCCAACGTGTTTTGCATAATTCCCTAAATCTTAACCCTAGCATTTAGTGCGAACAGGGAAACACAGCTGTGAGGCTTAGGAGATTTAAGAATCCAAAGCTTGAATCCACCCTTACATCCTGATTAGCCAAAATTCAGATGGAAACTCTGACTTTGCCTGTAGCAAACAGACGGCTTACTTGTTTATGTAACAATACCGTTGAAGTGAGCAAGGCAACCTGCTGCTTGGTCAGGAAAAGACTCAAGCAAATCTGAAACCAAGAGCTTTTCCAGCCAAGAATTCCTGGAATCAGACAAGTCCTTTCTGAATTAAAAAAAAAAAAAAAAAAAAAAAAAAAGCAAAACACAAAACAAAACAGAGAAAAAAATGCCATGAAAAGATTAAATCTCCCACCCTCCATGGGGCTGAATACATAGAGCCCAGTGTTTGCTGAAGGGCTAACTCAGGCTCTAGGTGGTTCCTGGGACAAAGAAGCCACCTCTATGCTCCTTATTTGGTCCCTAGTGGCAAGAAGAAGAGTTGTCCAACCCAGAAGACTTATGCCCTAAAGTCTGAGAGGTGATTGCCCTAAGAGAGACCAAGAACCATGACGAGTGTCACAGTAGCAACTAAGAACACAGCAAAGCACTTACAAAGCGCCCTTTCCTTCCCAGGAGAACCTGTTCCCAGTCACCGCCATCTCACACAGGCAGTTCAATCAGCCTTCCCTAGCTGAGAAATGAAGGCTTCCTGAATGTGCACTTAGTCTGAGTAATCCTTGGCCTCTTAGCAGCTGTCAAATATGATGCGCAGATGGGTCTTCTGGCTTCGATGTAAGGAAGACGAGGTGATAATTCAAACTGTGACACCGAGTGGGTTTGGTTGGGTGAAGTCAACGTGGTAGGCTTTACATCCTACCACAGAATCTAGCTGGTTTCCACAATTTAAAACGAATGTAACATGTAGTATTTGCTATTTGCCAGACACTGTTTTAGGTACAGTATGAATATTTACATAGGACTGGGTAAAGGAATGCCTTCCTAGCATGCATCATGCCCTGCATTTCATTCTCAGCACCACATAAAACAGGCATGTTGCCATAGTGACACATACCTACAATCCCAGCACTCCAGAGGTGGAGGCAGGATGATAAGAAGTTCAGAGTCACTGTCAACTACAGAGTTTGAAGCCAGCTTGGGCTACCTGAGATCCTGTCTCAGCAACCCCTCACTGCCCCAACACACACATACAAAAGAAAAACACAATTTACACATTTTTCAATATTTTAATAACCCCATCAGGTTGTTACAAGCCTCATTTACACAAGAAATTATAGGCAAGACATTTGGGCAACAGGCACCCCCAATACCACAGCTGGTAAGGCTTGATCAGTTCGAATGCAGACTGGTCACAGAATCCACGCTTGTTGCTAGTCTTATACCAGTTATTCACAACTACTTACTGCCTAACTTTTCAGAGACACCATTTGCTTACTTTTGGGATGGAATTTTAAAGATCAACACTATAAACTTAACACATAAGAAAAAACAGCTATGTAAAATCCATAGCTAACATCACAATGAACAATGAAGGACTGGGGAGATGTGCTTTACAATAATGAGGTTAGGACATCTGCTCTTATCACTTGTCAACATTGAGCTTGAAAAGCACGTGCCTACAATCCCAACACTCCAGCTCCATCACAAACACATTGCAAATTCAAAGCCAGTTTGAGGTATGTGAGAAAACCTGTCTCAAAAAACAAAAACTTTGTACCTGACGTCCTAATCAGTGTAGTCACCCAAGAAAAAGAAATAAAAGGCACTTCAGCTGAAAAAAGTAAAACTATCGTTTAAGACACTATGCATGTCTGCAGAAAAAAAGCCTAGTGGAATTTATAAAAGGCTACTAGAAATATAAGTAATTTTAGAAAATGTGTCATAAATCTATTATTACTAAGGAAGTGCCGCAAACTGGTTAGTTTAAACAACAGAGATTTATTTTCTCATAGTTCTTGAGGCCAGAAGTATGAGATGAAGATATTAGCAGGGTTGGTTCTCCAGAGGCCTTTCTCCTGGATCTTCACATGTTCTTCCTCTGTGCATGCCAATGCTGTGACTTCCTCTTCTTCTAAGGACCCCTGTCATTCTGGATTAGAACCCACATACCTAGTTTAACCTTAATTGCCATTTACAAAATCAAATTTCCAATTGTAATCTCATTCTGAGACACTGGGGCTAGGACTTGACCATGAAATTAATTACCCCATGACAGCAAGGTTGAAAGACATAAGATCAATACGCTTTGCCAATTGTATGCCTCTCAGAAATTTTAAAATGTTTAAAATAATAGTACCTTTACAATAATGTCAAAGACTTTGAAATACTTAGGGATAAACATGTCAAAACATGTATAAATGGATAGGGGGGAAAAACTGCACAAAACACTGCTGAGAAAAAAACAGGACCTAAATAAATAGAGAGATATACCACGTTCATAGATTAGAGGCCTCATTGCTCTTGATGCCAATTCTTCTCAAAGTTATCCATAGATGTAATGCAAGCAAAATATCCCAGGAGATTTTTGTTTTGTTTTTGTTTCATAAGCATCAAGGGGAGGCACAGGGGGTTTTAGAAGGGACAGAACAGCTTTGGCAAAGAAAATAGAAAAACTAACATCACCTCTGTCAAGAGTGACTATAAAACTCAGGGTTGGAGAGGCCCAGGGGCGAAGAGCACTGGCTGCTTTTCTAGAGGACCAGGGTTCTCCCAGTACCTACATGATGGATCACAACCATCTGTACCTCCAGTTCCAGGGGATCTGAACCCTCTTCTGGCCTCCATGAGCACTGACTGCATATGTGTACACACACATTCAAAGCACCCATATACATAGAATGAAAAAAAAAGATTTTTTTTAAACATATAAAAACATAAAACTTTTATAAACACGTGTAGGAGGGCTGGGATGTTGCTCAGCTGGTAAAGTGCTTGCCTAGCATGCACAAAGGCCTGGGTTCAAGCCCTAGCGCCACATAAACTAGGTGTGGTGCCATGTGGTACACTGGAAGTGGAGGCAGCAGGATCAGAAGTTCAAGATCACACTCTACTACTTAGCAAGTTCAAGGCCAGCCTCTTATACATGAGGACTTGTCTCAAAAAGAAAAACAGAACATCTCAGACTTTGGGGTAAACAAATCTCTCTCCCCACCTCTCTGTCTCTCTGTCTCTGTCTCTCCCTCTTTCTCTGTCTCTCTCTGTCTCTGTTTCTCTGTCTCTCTGTCTCTGTCTCTCTCTCTGTCTCTGTTTTTCTCTCTCTCTCTCTCTGTCTCTCTGTCTCTCTGTCTCTCTCTCTCTCTCTCTGTCTCTCTCTCTCTCTGTGTGTGTGTGTGTGTGTGTTGTGTGTGTGTGTATAGTATGTGCATGTCCTTATGGATATGTACATGTATACATGTGCATGTAGAGGTCAAAGGTCAATATAGGTCTGCTTTCTTTCTTTTTTTCCGACAAGTTCTCTGTAAACTGATATGGCTAGCCTGGCTGGTCAGTGAGTTTTAGGCATCTACCTGTCTCCATAGCAGGCCCCCCCCCCCCCCGCCTCCAGTACTGGGATTATAGGTTCACACCACCACTCCTGATTTTTGTGTGAGTGCTGGGGATCTGAACTCAGGTCCTTAGGCTAGCTTGTGTGGCAAGCACTTTGCCAACTAAGCCATCTCACCAGTCCAAAAAAAAAAAAAAAAAAAAATGCTTCTTAGCTACCCACAAATTAATTGTATTACACCAGAATATAAAAGTTCAAAACACACAGAAGTAGGCACAGTGGTACATAGTTATAATCTCAGCACTCAGAAGGCAGAGGCAAGAGGATCTCAAGTTCAAGGCCAGCCTGGACTATATAGCAAATCACTGTCTTAAACAAAACAAAACACACACAAAAAAAGAATAATAATCTTTAAGTGTTACTGAAAAAAATGAAGTGTCTGGGGATTATAGCTCAGTGTAAGCGCTTAGCATGGGAAAGGTTCTAGGCTCACTCTCCAGGACTGGCAAAAAACATATGCAAAAATATGCACAACAGCTCTTTATTTGAATTGAGAAAAAAAAAAGGTACAATCCATAGAATTGAGTGGGTAAGTACTGGGTGCTGCTGTGTATACACTGGAAACTGCTCATGAGGGAGAATAGACTCTTGACCATCACAATGTGGGGGAAGAAATCAGGCTAAAAGAGTATTTCCTGTGTGATTTTATTGATAGAAAATCCTTAAAAAACAAAAACACAAACTATCGAGACAGAAAGCAGATGGGTAATTGTCGAGGAATATCTGTCTGTCAGGGAGGAAGGGAAATAGGGGAGGAAAGAGACACGGGGACATTTTTAAAGAGATGAGCATGTCACTATCTTTTGTTTTTGTTTTCCAAGACAGGGTTTCCCTGTGTAGCCCTGGCTGTCCTGGAACTCTCTCTGTAGACCAGGCTGGCCTCAAACTCACAGAGATCCGCCTGCCTCTGCCTCCCGAGTGCTGGGACTAAAGACATGCACCACGCCCACCACCCAGCCAACACTACACCATCTTTGCAAAAATATTTACTTCTATTTTTATTTATGTGTACATACTTGTGTGAATGTATGTCACACATGTGTGGGCACACACGAGGACCAGAAGAGTGTGTAACTCCCTGCCTCTGGAGTTACACTTGGTTGTGAGCCCCCTGACGCAGGTGCTGGGAACCATGTTCTCAGGAAGAGGAGTGAGTGACTTTAAGTGCCAAGCCATCTCTGCAGCCTCATGTTCACTCTCCTGGTTATAGAGATGACTTCGTCAGGATCTGCCTATGTGAAAACTTATCAAATGGAAAAATGAATAATAAATCCATTCTATTTAATGAATTCATTTAATGTTCTTTAATGAATTAAAAGTTCATTTAAGGATAAGTTGTTAAATACAAACAGCTTATTTAATATCAATAACAACAAGATACGTTTTTTTTAAAAACTAGGCATCGTGATACACACCTATCATCCTGGTACTCAGGAGATTGAGGCGGGAAGATCAGGGGTTCAAGACTGGCTGGAGCAATATAGCAAAACCCTGTTTAAAAACAAGCAAAAAAACAAAAACAAACAAACAAAAAAAAAACCCAAGCAGCTAAAAAACTCATAGAGCAAGCAAACTGGGCAGTGGTAGCATTTATATGGCTTTAATTCTAGCATTTAGGAGGTAGAGGAAGAGGGATCTCTGTGAGTTCAAGACCAGCTTGGTCTACAGGGTGAATTCCAGGGCTGTTACACAGAGAAACCCTGTCTCAAAACACCAACCAACCAACTAACCAACCACTAAAACACCCTCATAGAGCTCTGGGCAGATGCAGCCTTTGAAGAGGTTGCTGTTGGCCCCACACCTGACACTCTTATCTACCGTTTTGGTAAAGTGTTATTTTAGCTTTCTGCTGCTGTGATAAAACACAGACCAAAAGAACTTGAGGGAGGAAAGGGTTAATTTTGCTTATAAATTACAGAACATCATCCAGGGAAGCTGAGGTAGGACCTCAAGGCCAGAGCAGGAGCAAGGAGGAACTCAGATTGCTGGTTTGCCCCCTTTCTTACACAGTGCAGGCCCACCTAGCTAGGGATGGTACTGTCCATGGTGGGCTGGGTCCTCCCACATCAATTAGCAATAAAGAAAATGCCCCACCCCTCCATGTCCACAGGCCAATCTGGTAGAGGCAAAGTTTTTCTTCCCAGGGTTCCAAGTTGACAATCAAGATTAGCTATCACAAATGTTGAGTCATTTATGGACACATTCACAGTGCATTTCATGGACTAACACCATGTCATGATTCCACTTTGTAAGTTGTTAAATTATTTGTGGTACTACATAGTAACAGGTGATGTCTTCATCTTTGTCCTCTTCAAGGGCTTTTTAAAGGTTAGGATCCTAGCTTAATTACCTTCTCATCCTTAGACTTTTAGCTCCACACTGACTAGATCAACACACGCTGGTTAAATTGAGAATCTTCAGAACCCAATCAGGCCATTGGTGGCTATGCAAAAGAACCAAGGAACCAGGGCACCAGGAAAGGAGCCGGCTCCCGGGAGAACAGGAAGAATGTTCCACTATTGAGCTTGGCTGGGGCAAAGGTCTCCTCAGGCTTTCCCTCACACCACACTCCTCGCTTTCCAAAACCCCATGGGCCCCAGCATGACTGAAGCCAAGCTTTGTCCCTAAGAGAGGTCACCCCATCTACTCCCAGGCCTAGACCAGAAACAGAAGAGCAGCTTGGCTTTGTCCTTTGTCTCAGTTCTGTGCCCAGGTCCCTTCTCTCGTTTTTGACTCACCTTCCCCTTTATCTGGGGACTTCGAGAAAGCATTCGTTTGAGTGATGCACTGTTGATGTTGAGTGTGTCAGGGCCATGGTCGATACGGGATCAGCGGTGATGGGGCAATCTCTGCCCTCCCGGTCTAATGGGGCACCAGCACATCCAGAACCTACCGGGGCCCACTTCTCAGCCAGTGCCGAGCAGGTAGAAGGGGATAGCTTACACAGAGGATACCATGGGCTCTTCTACTTGGTCTAGCTGTGAGACTGGACTCAGCTTTGGTTATGTCAGAACACATTAAAATCCTTTTTCAGAGCAGTTTTATGAAGCGCTATTAAATAAGGCATGTTAAACCCTCCAGAAGTTATGCTTTCTTAAGAAGTAGACTCTCAACCCTCTATCACTTAGTTCCAAAAAAGATACAAGCGGTACGGGCCAGTACAAAAGCTGCCTCACACACAGCAAGCACCCAGTGTGAGGTTGCTTCTGGGATGAGTATCTGGGGCTCATAAGGACTCTGATCTGTAGGCTGACACTGCTTTACCTACAGGTGGACAGCACCAGTTGAGGGAGGTGACCTCCCAGCCTACCTAGCCATTCCGCTCTGTTCTGTCTTCAGAAACTCCAAAGTGTAACAACCCACACGCAGTTACGCACCTATCCAGGCACATACAGCTACATCATAGATGCTACTCAGCAGCCCATAAGCCCTGCCAAGAGAATCTGTGGGCCAGGCTCCCTGCATGGAGATGCTCAGTACCAGTGTACCATCCTGAGCCCATAGCTGACCAGACCAAGGTGAACAAGAGTCGCACCTACAGGCTGGCTGGTTGGTGCCTTGGCATGAACACACAAGAAGTACAGTTGGATTTTTCTAGTGGGACTTCAGAATCCTTGTCAGAGAGACCGAGTCAGGAAAACTTGGGGCCCCTGGAGGCCTGAGTGAGAGCTCTAAGGGAGAGGCCAAGGATGAACAAAAATGTGTGGAGAGAGATATACCAGGCTTTCTTTGGGGGGGGGGCACCAACCAGCTCCCAAATCATGACAGATAGACTTTTTATTGGTTATGAATGCTTGGCCTAGGCTTCTTTCTGGCTAGCTCTTTTAACCTAACCTGTTTCTCTTTACCTTTGGCCTTGGGGCTTTTTACCTTTCTTTCCTTCTGAATGTCTTACTTTCATGTCTGTCTGTCTGTCTGTCGGGCAGCTGCCTGGGTTCTGGCCCTGGGCGTGTCCTCCTCTTTCTCCTCCTCCTCTTCTTCTTCTCTCCTCTCTTGAACCTAGAGATCTGCCCACCAGCCCCGCCTACCTTTCTCTGCCTAGCTACTGGCTGTTCAGTTCTTTATCAGACCAATCAGGTGCCTTAGGCAGGCAAGGTGAAACAGACGCAATACATCTTTACATCATTGAACAAATGCAGCACAAACAAACGTAATACACCTTTACACAGTTAACGTGATATTCTGCAGCATAAACGAATGTAACACATCCTTGCCCAGTTAAAATAATATTCCACAAGAGAGAGAGGAGGCCGTGCGGTGGTGGTGCATGCCTTTAATCCTAGCACTCGGGAGGCAGAGGCAGGTGGATCTCACATGAGTTCGAGGCCAGCCTGGGCTACCAAGTGAGTTCCAGGAAAGGCTCCAAAGCTACACAGAGAAACCCTGTCTCGAAAAACCAAAAAAAAAAAAAAAAGAAAGAAAGAAAGAAAGAAAGAAAGAAAGAGAGAGAGGAGAATGTGGAACAGACGTGCTGAATGGAAAAAGCCTGCCTGGTGCAAACCATGTTGAGAGGAAAACAGAAGGTCACCCCACGAACTGGTGGTGTCCCAGATCGTGGACCTGTGAGGCCTTGCACAGGTCTGTGTCCATCCTTAGGTGCGTGAGTTCAGGGATTCCCATCCACAAACCTGCCCCTTCTTGTGCTGGCTGAAAACAGCTCTGTTCCTTCCAATCCAAGGAGAATTCCTACAAGAAAGGTCCACTTGGCCTCATGTGTACGTGTACAGATGTGCACGCACACACACCCACACATGCATGCCCACACTCACAATGCACACCCACAGACAAACATTTATTCAATCGCACACACTTACGCACACACAGTCTTGCTGCTGCTGTCATGGGGTGACGGAATGCAGGAGGGGAAACACAAACAGCAAATGTTATGATTCGAGGTTGATATGAGGAAGAGAACATTCACGTCCCCTGCCTGGCCCCCATTCCTAGTTAGATGCCTTTCGGAGCACACCCTACGTTACAATAGCTCATTCTTCATTCATCCACTCATTCAATATTTACTAAACACACCCCTGGCATGCTGCAGCCCTTTGTCTCCCCCTCCTTTCTGATGCCTGTACCATTTGCAGCTGCAGTGCCTTTGCTAGAGAAGCTCCTTAAGAATCTGCTGAAGGACCAATGTCTGCCCGGCCGACTACAAGGCCATAGCAGATGGGTTTCCTGTGGGCCCCTCTTTCAAAGGGCATTTTATGGTTGTATTCTCAGCTTCCCTTCACTGTGACAAAAGACCTAAACTGATCAACATGTAAAAAGGAAGGTTTGTTTGTTCAATGTTTCAGTCCGTGGCCTCTTGGCGCTGTGGCTCTGAGCCTAACATGGTGGTGGCGTGGTTCATTGTTATGGTAAAGTGGATGTGAGAGAGGCTGCTCACCTGTGTCAGACAGGGAGCAAAGGATTAAGGAAGGAGCTAGGGTCCCAAGGACCTAACTTCCTCAGACACAGTCCCTGCTCCTAAAGGTTCGACTGTGTCCCAGTAACAGCAGGCTGGGACCCAGTGTGATGGTTAATTTTGACTGTGTACTTGACACTATGTAGAATGACCTGGGAAAGGAGCCTCGAGGGGTTCCTCTGTGGTGCTGGAAAGAGGAACTCAAGCCGGCTGGAAATGTTTTTGCAGTGAGGCCAACGTGACTATAGGAATGCTCCATTTCCATGGAGACGCTGACAGTTATCTTGTTTCCAACTGACTTTCTCAAACACCTGAACAACATTATATAGGTGGGTTCACTTGTGGCAAGTCAGGCACAGAGGTCTAAAGCCTGGGGACAACCAGTCTTGGAGTCGGTGGCAATAAATACATTACCTTTTCACTATCTAGAACAGCTATGAAGAGATGGATGGACTGAGACAATGAGATCCCACTCTGTAGACCCAAACGTGGACTTATACGCTTAAACACCCCGCTGAAAATTCACGTCAGGACTCTACTGTAGGCCTAAGGGAGATAGCTCAGCCCATTAAGTGCTCACCTCACAGGTGTGAGGACATTAGTTTGAACCCAGAACGCATGTAAAACAAAGCAGACAAACAAAACTGACAGACACAATGGTTCTTCTCCCTTGTGATCCCAGCACTGGGAAGGCAGGGACAGGCAGATCTCTGGGGATTGTTGGCCAGCCAACATTGCGTATTGTGAGTTCCAGGCCTGAGAGAGACTTTTCCCTCTCAAAACAAACAAAATAAGATGGAAAGCACCTGAGAATTCCAAGACTGTCCTCTGACTCCCACAGCTGAACACACACACACACACACACACACACACACACACACACACACAGAGAGAGAGAGAATATATTTTAGATAAAACCACATCATCTGCTGTTATTTGAAGAACCTGACCCCTCCATCTTACACTATGCCTTTCCCCATATATAACTTTTATGCCACTGGGACAAGTCCTAACAAAAACAACATAAGAGAAGAAGGATCTGCCTGGGATCTGGTTGCAAAGCGTTCAGTCCACCATAGTGAGGCGTGGTGGACAGCCCACTTCAGGGCAGCAGGAGTCTGTGGCTGAAGCTGTTCACATTATGTCAGACCTGGAAGCAGACAGGTAAGGTTAGGGTAACTCCCAACCCCCACCCCATTAACCCATTTCCCCCAGCAAGTACCAACTTCTTCAAGGATCCCCAGCCTCCCTCAATAGCATCACCAGCTAGGGAACACAGATTCAAGACAGAGACCCGTGGAGGACATTTTAGGTTAAAACCACAATTGGGTCTGTGACTGAAAAGATTGGTGTTTTTGCTTTGTTTGTTTGGGGTATGGAGGGCAGCTAGGGGAACCCAGGACTTCATGCATACAAGATAGGCCTTCTTGCCAGTCGGTGGTGGCACACACCTTTCATCCCAGCACTTGGGAGGCAGAGCCGGGTAGATCTCTGTGAGTTCGAGGCCAGCCTGGTCTACAGAGTGAGTTCCAGGACAGGCTCCAAAACTACACAGGGAAACCCTGTCTCGAAAAACTAAAAACAAACAAACAAACAAATAAACCACAGGCACTCTCTCACTGATATTCCCCGTTCCCTGTGTACTGGCTACCTTGATGTCAACTGGACACAGACTGGAGTCATCAGGGAGGAGGAGCCTCAATTAAGAAAATGCCTCCATGAGCTCTGGCAGTGATAGGGAAGTGTAAGCCCTTTACAAAGCTCTTTCCTCCCCGGTTGCTTTGGTCATGGTGTTTCATCACAGCAACAGAGACCCTGACTAAGACAGCCTGTCACTGACAGAATTCTTAAATGACAGCCTTGGTGCCTTTTTCTGCACAGCTGTACTTGTGTGACATCCGGGAACCCTGGAGGACAAAACGATGAGAACAAGATCATGAGTGTGTGATTTCCATGAAGTTTCTACGCAGCATTTTCCTTGAGGTGTGGTGATATTTTGTGTATGCTCTAACAAATAAATCTTGCCTGAAGATCAGAGGGCACAGCCAGCCACTAGTCAGCCATAGAGGCCGGGCAGTGGTGGCACACACCTTGGATCCCAGCACTTGGGATCTTAATGCCTTTGCTCTTAGTACTTGGGAGGCATACACACCTTAAACCCAGCACAAGGGAGGTGGAAACAGGAAGTGATATGGCTGGGTGGAGAGAGGAATGTAAGGCAGGAGGAGACAGGAGCTCAGACCCCTTTCGGCTGAGGATTTCGTATGGGTAAGAACTAGTGGCTGGCTGCTCTGCTTCTCTGATCTTTCAGTTTTCACCCTAATATCTGACTTTGGGTTTTTATTAAGACCAATTAGAATTCATGCTACATTGAGGTTTTGATACAGTGGACCTGATTTTTGAAGGGGCTCAAACAGGGAGCCCAGGAAGGGAAAAGGAAAGCAGATTCTATCATTTCAGGGTTTTACTGTTGGTTTTGTTTTTTGAGGCAGGTTTTCATGGGCTCCAGGGTGGCTGCGAATCTCCAACTCCAGATCCTCTTGCTTCTACCTCCCAAGTGCTGGGGTCAGGGGTGGGTGCTGCCAAGCCCAGCTCCTTTAAGGCTTTAAGAATGGGAAGAGGGTTGTTTCCCTCCCCAGTCTTTAAGGACAGACGTTTGAAGTATGTCACCTTGCAACATCCTAACACAATACAGAAGCTATCTCTGGCAGAAAGAGGAAGTCTCTCATGTTGCCATTTCTCCTTTCCCTTACAGTGGAGGGAAGGCAGAGATTATATCTCCACTGCCTGCAAACCGTCCTCCAGCAATGCTTCAGGTGCCCACAGGGCTTCCACCAGCATAGCCTAAGTGGCTGCTTCCCAATTTATGAGTGTCTTGTTTTTAGCTCCAGGCAGTATTATTAATGCCGCTCATCTGGCCATCAAACCATTACTCAGTTTTCCAGGCCACATTAAAAGAAAGGGAAGGCAATGAGGAGAGATGGCCTTTGTCCTTAGAGAGCTCACAGACTCAGAAGGGAGCTGAGCTTAAAAGGAATCACCATTCAGTGTGACATGTGGTCTCACAGCCGTCTTAAGTGCCAGGGAATGGCAGGTGTGGGCTGACCTTGGGCTAAGAGAGGGGTGAAGATACATCAGAGGAGGGTAGTATTTCACTGGGCCATAAGGTTGAATAGACATTTGGCAGGCAACGAAGGAAGTCTTCTAAGCAAGAGTGCATTTCGTGCAAGGGTGTTTACATAGGGAAGAGCAGCTCTGAGAAGCAGGGACCTGGTGAGGCTGGAGTATAGGAAGAGGGGCTCAGAAGGCAAGGAGGAGGGTGCAGAATGACATCCCCAGCATATGGGGAAGTTCACTGATTGCTGTGTGTTCCAGTTTGCTTTTTTTTTTTTTTTTTTTTTTTTTTGCTATGATAAACACCACAACCAATGCCAAGTGGTCCTGACTTCTACATAGATGACTCCTCCTCTTCCTCTTCTTCCTCCTTCTCCTGCTCCTCCTTTTTCTACAGGATCTCACCCACTCTGTAGCCCTGGCTGGCCCAGAACTCACAGAAATCCAGCTGCCTCTGCCTTTCAAGTACTGAGATGAACTGCTTTACTTTTTACCTACTCAGACCTCTTTCCCTTTATCATTATTTTGTCAGCCCAGCAGGAGAGAAGGTCTTGGGTAGATATTAAAGGTGCCTAGTATAGTGGTACAGACCTGGAATCCCAGAATGTAGGAGGCAGAGGCAAGAGAACTGTGAGTGGGAGACTAATTTGGGTTATCAGACCCTGTCTCAAACAGGAGAAAAACAAAAGCAAAATCAACAACCTTTACCTGTTCTGTTTTGTGCCCTATGGGGTGCTAAGCTAAAGCTGTACAATTTGGGGCAAAGCCTTTTAACTTCTCTAAGATTTAAACCTGAAGCTCGGAGTAGTTTTATAACTAGAACATAAGGTTCACCAACTCTTTATCCCACCTTTAAAGGAAAAGTATTCTCAATGGCATCCTAGTACTATCAAATCCATTTTTATTTTTAAAGTTACTTAAATGAATACAAGCAGAATTGTAAATAAAATCTGTATCATGAGAAGTCTTCTGCAGGTACAAAACCAAAATAAATTATAAAAGAAGACCCCACTACCACCTCCTACTCCCACAGACAAATAAATAGCCTTTAAACTCTTTTTAATTGGCAGCTAGTCAGAAAGACATTTTTACACCATTACTCAGCATATCCACGAGTTTCCTATCTAGTCTCTGTGGAGACAGACATGAAGCAGGTTCTCTGTATAGATATAAAAGTTTGGGACTGAGGTATAGCTCAGTGGTAGAACTCCGGTCTAGCAAGAATGCATGAGGCCCTGGGCTCCATTTCTAGCATGGGAGGGAGGGAGTCTGAAATGTCCTGAGACTTTACTCTGAGAGGTTCTGGAAGCTTTTTGGAGGTAGGGTCTAGCTGGTGGAAGTAGATCATTGAAGAGGTCACTTATAGGTTATGCCTGGTCCAGATTCTTCTTGATCTGAGATCCTGGTTTGCCTTGACATAAATAGATGTCAGAAGACAAGCCTGCTATCATAATCAGAGGTGCTTTCGGCTTCTTCCTCCACCAGAACTGAAACCATGGGCTAAAATAAGGCTTATGACCTTGTTTCTGTCAGATGTTGTCACAACACAAAAGTAACTAAGTATTAAGTGTAATGCACTCCAATGGTGCCTCGCGGCTCCATCCTAATTCCCCGGCCCCCAAAGGCCACTCCCATCCTCTGAGGTTGATTTTGCCACCTTCTAGCCTCAGCCTGGGAAATGCCATATACTGGAAGCAAACACTTTGCCTTGGGAGTCTATCGTCCCAACAGAGGCAAAGGCTAAAGTTTACTGAAAAGAAGGGGTGAAAGCTATTAGGTAAGATTGTTTCAGTGTTTTAAAACTGATGGGAACAGTTAGAGCGATGAGCTGACACACAGCTATGGAGACTTGTTTGAACTCACGGGAATTAAAGCCATGAGCACGCCACTCCTCAGCTGTTGTGGGTAGAGTTCACAGGAAGTAGAACCGAAGTACATCACTTAAAAACAAGGACTTCTGAGAAATAAGATGAGAGGGGGCAGACGAAACAACAGAAGGGTATGAGGATGCGTTCTTAGCTGGAGACAAAGTCGGAGCCAAGGGCGATCTGGGGCTTGAATTTCACTACCCGTTTGTCCGACCAGGAGGCAGGTGTCTCTTCTTCTCTGTTGTGGATGCCAAGCTAGCTGGCCAATGAGCTTCCAGAGATTCTCCAGTCTCTGCCTCTCATCATCCTATGGGAGCACATGGATTACAGACCTGCGCACTACCGCACCCAACTTCCTATGGGTTCCCGGGCTTCAAACACAGGTCCTCGATTTTTTACTGCAGACGCTCTACCCAGTAAACCATCCCCCAGCCTCACGGAGTTAGATTTTTAGACCTCTGAGTATTTCTAACCCTAGGCTGAGGTTTCAGGGAAGAGAGGGAATTACCTCCAGGGCAAAATTGTTCCCATTTAAATGGGAGCACTTCTCTGAAAGACAGGTGGATACAATACATTAGCAACCAAGGTCACAGCCACTGGGAGATGAGGTCACTCACCTCATGAAGGGATCTGAGTGGTAGGAAACTCCCCAAGTTCACAAGACATACCCCACCATGGAGAGACATATTTACTCAGTAATAAAATGAAAATGATAGTATGTACCTAAGGGGTCATTAGGAAGAGTGGATGAGGCCATGAGGGTGCGTGAGATAGGACTCTGCCCAGCACACTGTAAGCAAATAATTAAAAATTATTAGCTATAGTAAAATTAGTGTTCATTTAGCAATAAACAGCCACTTTGTCACTAATAATTATAATCGCATGTTTATGACCATGGGCAATGGACCTTACTTTGAAATCTCTGCTAGTTAAATGAAGAAAGGAAACTCATAAAACACAGACTCCTATCTGCCCACTGGAGACAATCCTTTCTGCCTCAGACCTGCATGTCAATTTAGTCACTACAGTCCCTTGAGGTCCAAAGCAACTCGTCAGCTTGTTTTCCCCATTATTCAACCCAGAGTCTGTGGCCACCACAGCAGCCCCTGAGACTGAACTCAGATTCAGAATGATATCATCGCCCCAGCCCTCAAACAAGTCCAAGTATGTTGGGGGAGGGGCAGGATGGGAGCTACTGGGCCACTTCCCCGGATTGGGATCTCTGTTCCAACCCAGACAGCTGACTAGATTGATTTCCAGGTCACGGTTTGTGCTGAGGTCACTGTTTCCAGACTCTGAGTCATCATCCAAGGCAAACCTTCACAGGCTTTCCCCAGACCTCCCGTCTGACATACACACTGGTACGCATCTACGCCCTACCCCACTCTGCCCCACTAGTTGGGGCATGAATGTACCTGGGTCCTGCTGGGTTTCTGAACCTCAAATGACTCATGATACACTCTTGAGTGGATGCAAAAAGAACCACACCATTCCCGTGGCTAAAGGCAGCTGCATTTGTTGCGTTTTCAAAGACAGCTGCATGTGGATCTTGATGTTCCTTTTTGCACCCTGAAAGGATTGAGATGCTTGAGACATGGAGGAGAGTCAAGTTGGTGACACATGTGATATGCATCTGAATTGCTTTTCTTTCCTTAGCCCTAGAAACGTTTCTAGAACTCGGAGTTTAATGATTCTTTGTTTCTGATCTCTTCCCAGCTTTAAATGTAGGGTTTCTTGGTTTTTTGTTTTTTCCTTTTTTTTTTTTTTTTTTTTTTGAGCTGAGGATTGAACCCAGGACCTTGCGCTTGCTAGGCAAGTGCTCTACCACTGAGCTAAATCCCAACCCTTGGTTTATTTTTGGGATTTTGTTTTTTCTGACTGTTTCCCACCGTGGCTGAAAAGTCATAGAAACAGCTATTGTGGAGAAAAGGGGGGAAATGGGGGAAAGTGAATGGGTGATTTTGGCCAGAGTGATGGCTCCAGGGCGACAAGCTAAATTTGGTCAACAATGTGAAGGTTCTGCCTCCCCACAGGAACTCTGTGAGCTATCCAAACCTGAGGACTGACTCCTGACACAGCTCCACCGCACACATTACCCCATTGCTCTGCCCTCCAGCCTTCCCTGCCTCACTGTTCTCCTCAGGAAACCAAGGGAGGGAAATGAGTATAGGAAGACATGAGATTCGAACAATTGCAAGTGGGTGAAGTTGCCCAAACATGAGCAAAAGGAGAAGATAAAGCATAGCAACATGAAACCACAGTGTGCAGAGAGAGGAGGGGATGAATGCAACATGCCAAGAATCAATCGATCAGGGGCCATGTGAGAGGGAACCAGAACCCGGGCAGTAGAAGACCCCCCCTCCCCATTCTCAATGCTATGCAGCTTATTAGAACATGAACCCATCAAATAGAATGAGAAGCCAAAGATGGATGGTTGTATAGTTTGAAAGCAAGATGTTCGCCATAGGCTCATGTGTTCGGCTACTTGGTCCCCAGATGGTGGTATTGTTTGGGGAGGCTATGGGACCTTTAAGAGGTAGGACCTAGCTGGGGGAGTGCGTCCCTAGGAGATGGGCTTTGGGGCCTCCTTTCTTGCCTGAGCTCCCTACTTCCTGGTCCACATTCCAAGCTCCCTCTGCTTCAGCTGCTGCCCTGTTCTCTGGCCATGAGGGCCTGTCGCCCTCCCCCATCCCAAGCCATGAACAGGAACATGCCCTTCCTCCCTTAAGCAGCTTCTGTCAGGTATTTTGTAATAGACATTAAAAAAAAAGTCACTCGTACAGGCCGTAAGACAACGAAGTTGAAAGGACAAAGCGGCTTTGGATTTAAGAAAACACGGAATGCCACCATTATAGAATTAAAATAGAAATTAGAAGCAAGAAGCAACAGCACCATTTAGGTCTGAGCTACAACGGACAGGAAAAGGTGCAGATAATTGGTGACTATGGACAGCAAGGCATGGATAAGAAAAGGAAAAAAACATGGTTAATACAAAGATGACCAGATGCCAGAGAGTGAGGAGGCCCAGCACAGGGAATAAAAGATACACAAAAGCATGGCCAGGGCTACGGAGATGGCTCAGCAGTTAAAGACGCCTGCCACCAAGCTTGACAACCTGAGTTTGATCCCCAGGACCGGCATATCGGAAAGACAGAACTGACTCTAACATTTGTCCGCTGACCTCATGCACATCATGATATGCATGTACATACAAATACATATAATTTTTTTAAAATGTTGTGAAGTGTGATTAAGTGTATTTCCCTGAGATATAGGACTGAATTATAGAAATAAACAGATTACTGTGGCATAAGAAAATGTGATGTAGAATGTTAAATGCAGAATGACCATATGTTGTAGTTCAGAGTAAGAATTAATGCAAACTTTGATGATGAAGAGGCTCTTTAAGGGTCTGGAGCCATGGCTCAGTGGTTAAGAGCTCTTCCTGTTCTTCCAGAGGACCTGGGTTCACTTCCTTGCATGCATGGTATGCTCACACCCATCTATAATTCCAGCTCCAGGGGTTTGAGGCCTCTGGCTCCCACAGTACCTACACTCACCTGCCCATACCCACAAGCAGACACCAACACCTATGCATAATTAAAAGGAAGAAAACAAATCTTTAAAAAGAAATTCTTCAAGCATCTTAACAGAAAAGGCACACCACACCAGAGGAGCCAGGACAGACAGGGTCCAGCTTTCTTCACAGCCACACACAAAACCAAGCAGAGCCCAGGAATCTGGCTACAGGCATCCCGCCACACACACAAAAATACTGGGCATCAGCTTGTCAAGCTAATTATGCACACACCCTACAACTCCACCAATTCCAGTCTTGCAACACAGCCAGCAGAAAACACAGGCATGTGCCTGAGAGACAGTATCACTTCTGTAAAATAAAATCACTTGAAGGGCTGAGTAATAGGTGCACAAGGAATCCTGGTTAGGATTCATCACACTGAGTCCTCAATGACAATGGTCATGAGCACTCTGGTCCTCAGTGTGATGGGAACCAAGGGAAACAGCCCATCTATTGTGTCAGATGAACAAACCAAACAAAACACAACCGAGGTGTGGTGGTGCACCATGATCTCAGTATCTGGGAATTGAAGCAGGTCAATTGAAGCTGATGCCCAGCAGGTCACATGTTTGTGACCAGCCTGGGCTATGCAATGAGACCTTGTCTCAAAAGAGGAAAATAAAATAAACAAACATGCCCCACTCCCTAACACCTAAATATATCGTTCAGGGGAAGGGTATACAGAATCAGTGAAGGGAAGTTAGGGTGGTGGTTCCTGGGAAAAAATTGGCTAGGAGGTGGGTTGAGGCAGAAACTCAAAGATGGTCACATAGCACCCAGGGCTAGTTCTCAAGAGGGATGGTGGCTTACAGTCCACTTAGCATTTGTATTGGTCATATATTCCAGGCTGTCCTTGAACTCCTAATCCTCCTGCTTCCAGCTTCCGAGTGCTGGCATTACTAAACATTACTGCACCCAGCCATTTTTTTATGAGACGCGTAACATGCAAGTCTCTATGTTCTTTTGTACGTACTGATGCTCCATACGAAATAAAGAAAATTGTTCTAAATATTTCTGAAAATATTTTTGTCACTAGAAAAATAGTTAAGGAGACAACAGAGTGTGGTCTATAATAAAGACAAACTTGACTTTGAAAACGATAACCAGACAAGGCTCTCTCTCTCCCCTCTCTCTCTCTCTGGCACCTACAGTCTTGTTCATGCTAGGCAAGCACTCTGCCACTGAGAAACTGCCCTGTTAGCAGAAAGTCTCAAATTAGAAACTGCTCAAAGACCCTAAGGCCCATGAGTCCTTTTCAGAAAACCCAGAAATCAATGAATATCCTGCTCATTACAAAATCTTACCTTATAGGAGAGTAAATCAAAGGGAATAATCCAGGAGTAAGTCAAGGGTTGGGGAGTACATTATACAATTTTTAGAGTCTATTACATTCATTTTTATAGAGAACTAGCTTAAGAGGAAAGAAGAGAATCGTCATCACAACATACATGATACGAATTTGCCTGTTGTAGAATATTATTGTAAGGTGTGTTACTTTTGTTTATGTTGCATTTGTTTAACTCTGTGAAGCTGTGTTACTGTGCCTGTCTAAAACACCTGATGGTCTAATAGAGAGCTGAATGGCCAATGGCAAGGCAGGAGACAGGATGGGTGGGGCTGGCAGGCAGAGAGAAGATATGGAAGGGGAAAGATCAAGGAGAGAGGAGAGAGAGAGAGAGAGAGAGAGAGAGAGAGAGAGAGAGAGAGAGAGAAGGAGGAGGAGGAGGAGGAGGAGGAGGAGGAGGAGGAGGAGGACTCCAGGAGCCAGACACCCAGCTACACAGCAAGCCACAGAGTAAAAGTAAGATTCACAGAAGTAAGAGAACGGGAGCCGGGCGGTGGTGGCGCACGCCCAGCACTCGGGAGGCAGAGCCAGGCGGATCTCTGTGAGTTTGAGGCCAGCCTGGTCTCCAAAGCGAGTTCCAGGACAGGCGCAAAGCTACACAGAGAAACCCTGTCTCAAAAAACCAAAAAGAAGAGAGAGAGAGAGAGAGAGAGAGAGAGAGAGAGAGAGAGAGAGAGAGAATGAGAATGGGAAAAATCCCAAGGCAAAAGATAGACGAGGCTAATTTAAAGTTAAGGAAATGCCAAGCTGGGCATTCATAAGTAATAAGACTCTATGTGTGATTTATTTGGGAGCTGGGTGGTGGGCCCCCCAAAAAAAGCAAAACCAAATATTTTGAGTAACAATGTGGGGCTAGCATAAAAGAACAACATTTGCCCCAAATGTAGCAATAATTGTCTGGTGAAAACCAAGTGGTAAATTCCTCCACACCAGCCTGTTTGAGCAACTGACAACTAAATGTAATTTCAAGTTGAATGAAATAGGTTGAGACTCATCATGTATCACAAGACTGTGACGTTTAAGGTCAGGGAAAGGTGGGGCCTGCCTGGAGAGAGAAGGGAGAGATGTCAGGTAGAAGGGAGCCATTGGAACTCACTTCACTATTCTTGGGATTGGCGGTTCTACGTGGGGTGTAGAATCAGCATGGATCACCTCTGGGTGTTTCTAGAAAGTAAGAGAAAGAGCAGGGAAGACAGCCTGATGGTTACAGGCAACATGGCCCCACCGCCTGGGGTCTAAGACTACATGTAAAGGAGAAAGTGAGAGGGATGCCAGCGTCCATCTCTCAGCTTCCTGGTTGTGAGCACAATGTGACCAGCTACCTCCAGCTCCTGAGGCCATGATCCCCCCACCATGATGAGCTGTACCCTCAAACTGTGAGCTAAAATAGGTCCCTCCTTCAGTTCTTCTGTCAGATATTTTCATAGCAGTGAAAACAGCAACCGGTTTAGTACTTGAGAGCACGCATTTATCAGAAATTATTATGTATCAGGCATCTTTCCAAGTTCTATATGCACTACTTCCCTCTTTTGTTTTTTTAAAGTGGGGTCTCCTGTAGCTCCTCAAACTCATATGCAGCCTAGGCTAGTCTTGAATTCCTTATCTTCCTGCCTCTACCTTCTCCCTGGTGCTGGGCTTTTAGGCGCATATCACCCTGACCAGCTGAACTAGCTCATTTTTCACAGTGACACAATGAGGTTGGTAGTGTCCTTGTTACAGTTTGGATCTGGAATGCCCTACAAAGATCTCACAGCTCAGACCCAGTCCTTGGCACAATTGGGGGGCAGTGGAATCTTTTTTAAGGGGTGGGGCTAAGGGGGAGGCCTTTGGGTCATTGGAGCTTGCCCTGAAAGGAGACTGTGGGACCCCTTTCTTCTTTCTCTTACTTCCTGGTCTTGAAGTGTGCAGTTTTGCTCTGCCATTGTCTCCCACAAAAATCTGGGAGGCATGGGTATGCTGGATCGTAGCCTGGAATCTCTGAAATTATATGCCCAAATAAGCCTTCTCTCTTCATAAGTCCACTACCTTAGCTATTTGTTACAGCAACAAAAGGCTAACACAACCCTCCACTTAAACATGTGTGGATTGAGTTAGTGAAAATGAGCCATGGTTTAAAGCAATCACTAGCAGAGCTCCACAACAGAGCTGGGGGCTGCTTGCCATGGCTGAAAGGCCCTTTCCCTGTCAAAGGGAGCTATTGTCTTGTGTGTACTTCCCTGAAGGTAGCAGATCTGACCACATAACAAGGGTGGGATGACCTCCACTGCAGAGGCTGAACTATGCCAATGACGCAGCGGGAGGCACAGGACACCCCTGCCAGGCACTCCCTGCCACCCCCTCCTGTAACATCATAAAACGTCTGGGTTCCTCTGGGCCAGCAAACAAAGGAATGGTCGCCTTTCAGAGTAAGTAATCCTGATTTGGATGTCTTCCAAGACACACAGAAGGAATCCCTCTGGTCGATGAATCGTCACAGAGTTGCAGAGCAAGAGGGACCTGCGAGAATCACCTGAGATGGCTTTTGTCTCCGACAGGAGGAAACAGAGGCCTTAGAGGTGAGAGAAACAGAGAAGGTCACAAGGGAGTTGATAGCTGGTGCAGACACATCCCTGAGGCTTCGCCCCTGCTCAGCATAACTTCAGGCTCCAGCTTCCAAAGGTGGGAGGGCTTGACTCTGGCAGGTGGGCCCCAATGTTTGTCTTTAGCCTTGGTTTGGGGTCAGTCAAAGGTAAGAGCTTCAGAATGGACATGTGCTGTCTTTTCTAGAACATTCTATGCTCAAAATGATGCCAGCAGAGTGTGGCGCCCTGATGTGGATGGGTTCCCGTTAGAGAGGCTCCTTGCGTTTCCCCCCCGGAGTGGGTAGTAAAGCATGCTGAAAGCGGCTTCTGTTCAGCAAACAAATGACTTGACCTTATCAGCCTGGCGACTCTGCTCTGCTGTTTACAGCAGTCCATTCTCTTCCTCCACCACATGGGGCCTGGGGATTGAATTCAAGTCATCATTTCAGTGCCAAGGAAGGGCCCTTCACCTGCTGAGCCTTCTCACTTGCTCATGCAAAGATCTTTGAAAGCAAGGGAGCAAATATGTTTAAACTATTTCAAACATTATACAACCTATCTGTGCTGGGTTTGTTTTGACTTACATTGTTTTTGAGGCAGAATCTTGCTATGTGATCCTGGGTGACCTTGAGCTCAATCTGTAGCCCAGGCTGTCCTTGAAATCACGGAGATCCTCCTGCCTCTGCCTCCCACATACTGTGCCGGCAGGCATGTGTTTCCATACTCAGATTCAGAATTTTTGTTTTTCAAAATTTTGTCGTTTCAAATAGATAGATGTTACAAAGGTATTACTAATTCATATATTGTCACATTTATAAATCTAATTTTCCTGACTTCACTTTAGGAATTTTACTTATTATATGATTATAGTACAGATGGTCACACAATTTGTTTCCCATTACAGTAATAATCTAAGTAATTAAAATACCCAAAGCAGCGATGTACAAAGAACCCGATAATATGTTTTTATAGAATTTATAAAAGAAATGCTAAAATTTAAATCCTATTTTAAAAAATAATTTCTTCTAACAAGTTCATTATTTAGTTACTGTGATGCTAAGGGATTGAACTTGGAACCTGGCAAACACTGAAAGGTGTACACTGGAACTGAGCTCTGCCCCCAAACCCCTAGATCTGCGTGTTAGAACTAAAAGCTCAGTTCTAAGTTACATATGATTAAAGAATGTGAACCTTTTAAACCAAAATTGTCTACTTTATTAAAGAGACAGTTAAATATTATTGCAGCTTCTAAAAAACCAAGTTAATGACAATTTCAGCATTTCACTCCCCAATAGTTACTATAACATAAAGCTACATCTAGAGCCATACACCATTGACCTTGCTATTCAGAGACATGTTGGGGAATGTGGCTGCTCACTGCACTTTGCCACCTCAGTCTTATCCGATGCAGTGGAAACTGGACCGTCATCCTCATCCATTCCCAGCTGGAAGGAAACCAGCTTTCCTGTCTCAACTCACGCCCCACACAGTATCCTTTCCTCTACTCAGCAACATACTTAGGGCTATGGTTTTTCTCTTGCCCGCCTCCTTTTTTCTTATTAAAATGGTTCAAAGCATAGGCTAATGTTGAGAGGTGTGTCCTAGAGAAAGGATGAGCTTTTGGTCAGCTTCATTCAGACCTGGGTTATAAGGCCGAACCAAAAACATGTATTTGAAAAGGCAACTATGCAGTCCACACAGCTGATAAAATGTGACCTGTGGTTCACAGGAAGGCCCATACTTCCCCCCAGGAACAATGGCTCCGCAGTCACTCATACAAGGCCATAGAACCTAACTACTGTGAAGAACAAGAGCTGGTGTTTATACAAACTAAAAAGTGACGTGTACTATTGCTGGCTATTCCAAGGTCGGCACTGCGGTTGTGCAGGTGAAGAGGGCCTCTGGGATGTCGCTGGGAGTCCAGAGACAAGTGACTCACTCTGCCAGTATCTGCTACATCCATCTTCGCCAGACTTACCAAGTTAATGCACCTGTCCTCACACCATCATGGGTCTGGAACGCAGGGCCTCCTGCATGCTAAGCAAGCACTCTAGCACCGAGCTGTACCGCTAAGCCTTTTCTTACTTTTTGGCTCTGAGACACAATCTCACTAAACTGTCCAGACTAGGCTTGAACTCCCTCTGTAGCCCAGGCCTCCCTGGAACCTTCCATCTTCCGGACTCAGCCTCCAGAGTAGCTGAGACCACAGCCCTGGGCCACCAGGCTCAGCTTGGGTTTTCCTGTTTTCCTCTTACTTCTTCACTGATCAAATCTCCCAGCACTCCAAAAACCATGTGGTTCCCAATACGGGCATTGATACCATGTGCAAATGTCATGATAACCAGAAGCAGTCACTTTGGGTTTTGAAGATACAAGGAAGAGAAGGGGAGAAACAGTTCCCTGAGGTCTGAACAGTGCTGTCCGTGGAGTGGAGGTTCAGGGTCACGGCTGCGGCTCAGAAGTCTAGAAGTATGGGACTTCTAGAGGATGTTGTAAAGGATGCCTGCAGAGTGCTGGGGAGGGTGGGGAGGGTGGGCAGGGAGGGAAGGTTAGGGAAGAACAGAGCAGGAGGCCGTGAGATTCCAGAAAGGGGCAGGATGAGGTTCCTTGGAGAGGGACATGGGTTCTCAGGAACTGAAGAATCAGGCTCAGACTAGCCCAGAGAAGACATGGCTTAGTCAAGACTCCTTCTCTAGGGACACCTATGAGGTCACCCTGCACATTCATGACTGTTACACTGTCCTCTGACACCTCCTTACCTTCTTGGAATATTTGTGGGTCTTTTCCTCTAGATCTGAAATCCTGGGTAAGAGCTTTTCCCAAGTTCTTAGAGGCCAAGGGTAGCTCTCCCTCCTCCCGTCAGCTCTCCCTCCTCCCGTCAGCTCTCCTCCCGTCCGTCCTGGGACTCCTCCAGCAGTATGGATGCCAAGGGATAATATATATTCACTGTGAGACTTCCAACACCTGCACATGGACACCCTCACTAACATACCTAAATGGTGAAGGAGGGCAGCTGTCAGTGTGTCCCTCTGTCTGCTGACTTTTATAAAAAATTGACCATGCTCCCACTACCTTCCAGACTCCACATGGAGCCCTGGGGCCTCACCAGAGCTCCTGCACTCACAGAGAAGTGCTGTAGGGAAAGAAGCAAACAGACATTTAAAAAACTAAACAGATGCTGGGGGTGGTGGTGCATGCCTTTAATCGCAGCACTGGGGGCAGAAGCAAGCAGATCCCTGCAAATTCATGGCCAACCTGGTCTACATACTGAGTTTCAGGACAGCCTGGACTACATAGAGAGAGACCCTGTCTCAACAAAATCAAAACAAACCACAAATAAAATTGGACAGCGGCTGCAGGAAGGGAGTGTGGGATCTGCCACCCTTGCAATGCACACGGAGGAGTCTAAGGGAGTGCCTCCTGGCCTGGAGAAGACAAGGACACTGTACGTAAAGATCTGGCCCTCTGGCTTGACACACTGATTCCAGTCCATGGTCATCACACTGAGGGCCCTCCATAGACTAAGTCACAGCACAGAATGCAGTTGAGCCACATGGAACTCACAATGTCTGTAGGTGAGGGGTAGGACTGGTTGGACAGGCTGCACCTGCCCACCATCCCCACCTTAGAGGCAAGAGTGATGGTCTTCAGGGAAGATGTAGCCCCATAGATAGACAACACATACTCATAAGGACAATGATTAAGAGCTTTGGATCTAAGGTTCCTTTCTCTACTACTTTATATTTCCTATAACTTAGTGCAAAATATAACCCACATGCACAGAGATTTCACCCCCTAGAAGAGCAATATGAAGGGCTAGGTATGTCAGTAGAGGTCAGATAGAGGCAGTAAAAATGAAAAAAAAAAAAAAAGTATCTTGATGTGTAGTAGTTTGGCTCTTCAGTGTCCCACATGTGGCCAGCCTATCCATTGGGGGAGTGGCAGTTAGGGAACTGGGGGTGTGCCACTGAAGGGCTTGTGGGGCACCTGCCATGCTCTCTTTCACTTCTTGGCTGCCATGAATTGAGCAGTCTAGTCCCCCAATAGGTACTCCTGCCAAGATATTCCCAAGCTGTCATAGACCCAAGGTAACAGGGCCAAGTGACCCTGAACTCAGACCTCTGAAACCATGGGCCCTAACAACTCTTCCCTCCCTTGGGCTGCTTATCTTAAGTGCTTTGTGACAGCTGACTGACCACTACGGAATCCCTGGGCACAGCTGCCCTAGGAGACATCTTAAGGGGTGAGATGGTGTGGTCCGTAAGAAGAATCCCTTTAACATGGTGGGGATAACACAGGCTAGCACAGACATATTGACGGTGACTTGAGAATCATTGAGGTTCTGCCACAGTCTGGGCGAGTTTCTGAAGTGGGAGGGACTTGTAATGAAGCCCAGTCTTCCCTGGAAAACATGACTTCTTTAGGGAAAAAAAACACTGTGTGTGTGTGTGTGTGTGTGTGTGTGTGTGTCGGAGTTAGGGTCCAGCCTCAGTTAATGAAAGTCATGTGTCCCAGCTGCCTCACATTCCTTCAGGCATACCTTTGTGTGTTAGTCGCCTGTGGCCCCTCACGGAATTCCACACAATGAGCAGCTTAAAATAGTGCAAACACGTTTCTGAGAGCTCTCTCTCTGTGCTCAGTGGTCTCTCAGGGGCCTCCTTGCAGGGTCTGGGAGGAGATGATCCACTTCCTGATCTCAGGCCACCCTTGGCCTGTGGCCTCTTCTGTGCTCCCTCACTTCCATCACCCCACCTTCTCTGACCCTGACTCTGGTCCCTTTTGTAAGACCTGTGATTATGTCTGGCCAGGTAAATAATCCGGGACCATCTGGGTCTCAAACCCCTTAAGCATGCCTGCAAAGCCCTCCTGCTGTTGCTGTAGTTTGGATCTCGCCTGACTCCCTAAAGCTGTCTTAGTGAGGGTTTTGTGTTTAGCTTATGGCACTCTGGGGAAGTAGAGAAAATTTTTACTCAGTAGGAAAAAATTGGGCCACTACAGGGCACATCCCTTGAGGTACCTGTCCTCTTTAGCCAAAGATGGTGTTGTCCTCAGTTGTCTAGTGTATTTTTTTTTTTTTTTAAGCCTACAGAGTATTTTTTAGTATAGAATGACATTCTTTGCTTCTTTCTTTGGCTATCATGAGGTGAGCAGGATACTTCAATTGCTGGATTTTGCTGTGATATTCTCCCTCACCATAGGCCCAAAGCAATGAGAGACCACAAAATAAAATTTTTGAAACTGTGAGCCTAAATAAATCCTTCTTTGTTATAGAATAATCTTTTTGTACACTGTGAAAATATGTCTTTACCAGGGTGCCTTCTGATTGGTTAATAAGAGGCTGACTGGCCAATAGCTAGGCAGGAAGAGGTTAGGTGGGAGAGTCATACTAAGAGGACACTGGGAAGGAGAAGGGTAGAGTCAGGGGGAGTCACCAGCAAGATGCAGAGGAAGCAGGAGATGAGTGTGCCATGCTGAAAAAAGGTACTGCCATGTGGTAGAGCATAGATAAGAAATATGGGTTAATTTAGTTGTAAAGGCTAGTTAGTAACAAGCCTAAGATATCAACCAAACACTTATAATTAATAATAAGTCTCTTTGTGGTTATTTGGGAGCTTGCTGGCAGGACAGAGCTGACTGGTGGGACACAGAAAAGTCTGCCTATAATTCTTCCTCTAAATTGATCTTCTCGGGTATTTTGACACAGCCATAGAAAGCTGAGAAACACAGCCAGGCTCTGGGATAGGCCATGGATACCCTCCAGGCTGGGTGGGGATAAGGACCTGGATGCCCACCAGGCTATAATCTTCTGCCTACCAGACTCTTATATTTTGGGTTGTGAGCCTAGCCTTTTAATGGCTGAGCTATCCCTCCAGCCCCTGCCTACCAGACTCTATGTTCAGCTGTTGATACAAAGTGATTCCAACTTCACTCTGCCCTTCCAAGCACAGTCCAGACATCTTGGTTATTAATCCTGGGCTTCTCCTAGTCTGGAAGCCCACAGAGCTCACTGACCAACACATACACAACCCACAGGAGCTGTGGAGAAATGTCACTGCTTCCTCTCTCTAGGGGACAGAGCCCCGGCAGCTAGCAACCTTTCTCCTTCCTGCCCCATCCTGTGTGGGTCAGAGTTCTCCAGAGGATAGCTGTCCATATAAGCTCAGAGGCAGGGAGGCAGATCTTCAGGGAGATACCGACATATTATCAGGGCCTGGTTCTCATGACCACAAAGGTCCAGAAGACTTAAGACCTGAAGTGAAGCAGGTGGACCTGGGAGGGCAGAGTGGGAAAATTCTATCAAGCTGAAGAAGCAGGGTTTGAGGTCCACACCTAGGCTAAGTCCACAGGCTTGAAGACAGGGGTGGATGGCAGATTCTCCCTCCCTCCCGCTTTGGGATTTGTCTAGATAAGTGGTTCTCAACCTGTGAGTTACAACCCCCTTGGAGGCAATCTCCTATGCATCATATATTTATACTATGATTCATAACAGTAGCAAAATTACAGTTATGAAATAGCAGTGAAAATAGTTTTATGGTTTGGGGATGAACACAGCATGAGGAACTGGATTAAAGGGTCAAAGCATTACGAAGGCTGAGAACCATTGCTGTAGAGGAAGTTGTTATCAGAGACACCTTGACCAGGACCCCAGGCCCATTGCCCATGGTTTTCTGGGCTCTGCCTTCCTCAGAGTATCAGCTACATCATCAGGGAGGCAAGTTGGCTGCTAACTATAGACCAGGGTCAGACACAGAGGCCTGACAGAAGGAAAACATGCTGCCTGTATACTCTCAGCAAGATTTTTGAGATCCGGCTGCGTCAGATGAAGACACATATCTGCCCTAACTGCTGGTGGTGTGCCTGGGTTATGGGATAATTATCAGTGTGTGTGTGCGTGTGTGTGTGTGTGTGTGTGTGTGTGTGTGTGTGTGTGTGTATACGCACATGCACATGGTCAACTATGGTTGGAATACAACACAAGCTTCAGGTGGGGCTAGTCCCACAGACGCTCCTGGGTGAGTGAGTGTGCCTAAGATTCTTGGATTTCTTGGATAAAAATTGAGCATTGCTAAGAAGCTCAGTCAGGAGGGAAGAGTGGGTGGAGATTCAACATGTGTCAGCAACAGGAAAGCAAAGCTGCTTGGTACGACTGAAGAGGCCTGTGGAGAAAGCAGCTACCAGATCATTTAGTTTAATTAGTACCATCCATTCCCATTGGTCCCCAGCCAAATTCCCCACACACTCACCCTTCAACTGAGAGCACTCAGAACATGTGGTCCCCAAGTGACTGAAATGTCTCATTTTGCATCAGTGGCAGGACACGCTTACATCTGTAAGGCGGGCTAACATCAGTTGACCTTTCAAAAAGGCTAAGTGTCCCGAGAGAGTGTGAAGTCAGGTTACGAAGCCTGTATGACTGAATCTAACCCATCGTGTCTCTTGCCAGGTTCACTGTGACCCTGAAGGGCCCCTTGCTGGCCAGCCAGCCAGCCAGCCTCCCTCAAGGGCCCCCCTCTCTGCATTGCTGTGTTCCGCCGACCATCCCCTGCCTCTGTGTTCCTCATCTGGCTTTGCAAGTGAGAAAACTCAGGTTCAGAGGGGACAGTCATGCCCTGGGGTACAAAGGGCCAGTGGTTGAGCCCATCATGATGGGACCACCAAGCCCCGCATTCCAGCCCTCTCTGTATGTTAGCAGCATCTACCTGGATAAACTCACAGTCCCCAGGAGCCCCTGCTTGTCAAAGACAGTGTCGATCCATAAGCATTTGTACTTAGGCACCCGGGACAGGGGTAGGGTAGCGTCAAGTGGCTCCCACATCTTCACTGTGTTGTTTGAGTCTTTTGTCCCCTCACTGCCAGCCTCTGGGTGTCCTTATCTCCTCCATGTGCCCAGTACAATAGGGGAGCTATGAATCAGCAGAGACACGTCCTTTACCAAAGCCAAATAAGGGACTGAGCCCTAAAACCAGCAATAAACCCAACAAGGTTTTATTAATGCAAACAAAGTGTAATCTGCAGTTGGAGGGTGTCTAGGGCCACATCAGCCTCTATGACTCTCAAAGGAAAAGGAAAAGAAAGCTGGGCTACCCACCTCTGTTTATAGGGAACAATTGTTCTCCAGGTCCAAACCACATGTCCATAATAGGGAAGAAGAAGGCAGCCCTATCGGCGCGTTTTTATTCTTAGGGCCGGAAAAGAGCTAAAGCTGCTTCTCTGGCCTGCAGTGTGTCAGCTTTGGACTTCCCATTTCCCCCTTCTCTCCATAGCCCCACCCCAGCCCCTGTGCTTTTGGTCTTGGCTTGCACAAAAAAAAAAAAAAAAGTATTTCCCATCTTGAGGATGTTGAGATAAGCCGCTACCTTCTTAGGGATAAGATGAACAGGAAACTGCATGGAACACAGTCAAAATCCCCGCTGTCGGGGCTGCTGAGCGGCTCAAGGTGAAGTGGAGGAGTCAGGAGCCCCCTCTGTGAGACTTCGAAGTCCTGAAGAGGCTCTGATCTCTAGGGCTGGTCTTTAGAATCACTGGAACTATAGGTATGACTGAGAGAAATGTGGTTGTCTCATTTCTGGGTGTGAGCAGGGGCAGCAAAGACACTCGGCTCCTGAAGGCCACTGTGAGAGACAATTTCTGTAAGGCTTTCACTGCAAAGAGAATGCTCAGCAGGGAGGGAGCCCTTGCCTGGGCTCTGGGTGTCAACAGGACAGCCTTTGTGTTACATTCTCATTAAGTCCCTGCCAAAGTGGTCTGTGGTGTAGACGGCTGCCCCCCCACCCCCGCTGCAAACATTCCATGCCCGCCATGGCCAGGAAAGCCACCTTGCAGGACACAGGCTCCACAGAGAAGAAACTCGAATGGTTAGTCAGGTGCTTTGTAGAGTAGGCATGAACTGAGAACAATGACAGTGGAATTTTGAGGTTAAAAAAAAAGTGCCCCACTCCCCAGGGACCAGGCTCATTCCTGTGGGCACAAACTCTTGCTGTTTACCACACTCCCTCTTTCCCTGAGGTCTTGTCAGTAATGGCTGTCTAAAAGAGGCAGGGCTAGATTTGTAATGTGTGGGGATATGCTTCCAGAATCCTTCTCTCCCCCTGCCCAGAGCATGTGACTTCTGATCACCGGCATTCAGAACAATTCTGAAACATGGGCCTGTCTCCTGTTCTAATTGGCTATATAGTGTGGTGTGTGTGTGTGTGTGTGTGTGTGTGTGTGTGTGTGTGTGTGTGTTTCCTGCCTGAGGCTTGAACCTAGAGTATGATGCACACAAGGCAAGGGCCCTTCCAATGAGTTACAGCCCCGACTCTCTGTCTTACTATGTAAGACTGGAAAGCAAAGTGTAATTGTTTTGTTTTTGCAACAGGGTCTTACTATGTAGTCCAGGCTGACCTTGAACTTGTGAGTGATCTTCCTGCCTCTGCCTCCTAAGTGCTGGGATTGTACCCTATGCCTGACTCTGTGGAGTGTAATTATAACCAGCTTTCCCCGCTGGTAACATCTATAACGTAGGGCACCTGTGGTACTAGACACACCCTGACTGAGGGGAATGTAGCCTAATAGTGTAAGCTCAGGTGAGCCTCTGTCTCTAACCATGAGACTTTGTCAATCAATCAAAGTCCAGATCTTTACATGTTTCCTTCACAGAGCTCTTACTAGAAATACAGAGTCAGCCCAGACACCCACCAGGGCATGATGGAAGGACAAGGCACATTATACATATGTGGTATTTCGTCACCTTTTCCCTCACTCGAATACCTGAGAGAAGCAATGTAAAGAGAGGAAGATTTATTAGGGCTCTGTCTCAGTTACTGTTCTATTGCTATGAAGAGACAAGGCAGCTTATTTTAAAAAAAGCATTAATTAGGGGCTTGTTTACAGTTTTAGAGGGTAGGTTCATGATCATCATGGCAGGAAGCAGACAGGCATGGTGCTGGAGCAGTAGCTGAGAGCTTTACATCCTGATCCACAGGCAGCAAGAAGAGAGAGACGCTGACTGGGATGGTATGGGCCTTTGAAACCTTAAAGTACTCTCAGTGATGCACGTCCTCCAACAAGGATATACCTCCTTCACCAAGGACACACCTCCTAATTCTTCCCAAACAGTTCCACTAGTGAGGGACCAACATTCAAACATATAAGCCTATGGATGCCATTCTCATTCATATTACCACAAACTCTCAGTTTTAGAAATCTCAGTCCATGGAAGCTGCCACCATTGTTCCTGTGTAAGACAGAGGATCATGGTACACAATTATCTTAGAGTAGGGCTGCCCACCTCCAGGTGAACGAAGAGGAAGGGGCCAGCAAGTTAATATTCTTCAAAGACCCTGGGACCCACACCCTTACCTTCCACAGTTCCAGCACCCACCAACTGTCTATTCAGATTCTGAATCTGTCAACAGTTGAGACCACTGATGAGCTCTGCAAAGCTGATGTCATGGACATACCCTCATAGACACACCCAGGAGTGTGCTTTACATGGTGCAATATATGCTGATCTTGAAAATGGAAGATCTGATACATGCTGTAACATGGACTGATCTTTGAAACATGCCATATAAAAGAAGCCAGACACAAAAGGCTGCATCTTTTGCAGGAAATATTTAAAGATAAATCCATAGAGACATAACTCAGATGGATGGGTGCCAGAGGCTGCAGACACAGGGAATTAAGACATGGTTTAATAGGGACTCAGAGTTGCTGTGAAGTGGTCGACAAATTCAGAAATTAGGTATAGCCAATGTTTGCGCAGCATCATGAACTACTAGATAGCATTAAGGCACTCACTCCAAAATGGTCATTTGGGGCTGTGTATGTAGGTCAAGAGTGGGGGCTTGCTTGCCTATGTGCAAGGGCCTGAGTTTGGTCCTCAACTCCACAGAATGAAATAAAATGAAAAAAATTATATTATGTGAATTTCACCTTAATTTTTTTTATTTAAAATAAAGAAAATTGGGATGGGCAAGATGGCTCAGTGCATAAAAATGCTTGCTGCCAAGCTGATGACCTGAGTTCAGTTTCCAGAACCCTTATGGGAAAGAGAATAGATTCCCATGCTTCTCTCTCTCTCTCTCTCTCTCTCTCTCTCTCTCTCTCTCTCTCTCTCACACACACACACACACACACACACACACACACACACACACACACACACACACACACACACACACACACACACACACACACGGAGTAAAATGTAACTAGATAAAGATAAAGGGAGTCAACTGAGCAATATTAAGTATACTCGAGTATGGCTGCCAGGGAGCCCCACCATGAGTTTGGGGGCTCCTAAACATTCTCATTCTTCTACGTAGAGCTCTCCAGCTACTTGTGAAGTTCTGGCTACTCTGTGGCCATCATTACTTCTATCCACGCAGAACTCGACCAGTGTTACCCACTGATGCCTGCCTCAGCTTGTACGTCCAGACATTGAAGTACAGATATGTGTATATACGCACGCACGCTGCCTCCTACGGATGAGAAGCTAGCCACTCAAATACAAGTTTTCTTTTTTCTTTTTCCTTTTTTTTTTTTTTTTTTTTTGGTTTGTTTTTTGAGACAAGGTTTCTCTGTGTAGCCCTGGATGTCCTGGAGCTCACTCTGTAGACCAGGCTGGCTTTGAACTTATAGAGATCTACTTGCCTCTGCCTCCCGAGTGCTGGGACTAAAGTCGTAGTTCTCAAGCTTCCTAATGCTGCCACCCTTTAATACAATTCTTTTTTTTTTTTCCAGAGCTGAGGACCGAACCCAGGGCCTTGCATTTGCTAGGCAAGTGCTCTACCACTGAGCTAAATCCCCAACCCCCTTTTAATACAGTTCTTCCCCATGTTGTGGTGATCCCTGACCATAAAATTACTTTCTCTGCTACTTCATAACTATAATTTTGCTACTGTTATGAATCATATTGTAAATGTCTGGGTTTTTCGGTGGTCCTAGGCGACTCCTGTGAAAAAGTCATTCACTCTGTTGGAGTCATGACCCACAGGTTGAGAACCACCGTGTTAAAGGCATGGACCACCATGCCCAGCTTTAAATACAGGTTTTCAAGACTCAAAAAACATAGCACTTGTATGTGTCTTTATGAGGATGCACACTAAAATGTCCAGGACTTTTGGATGGTGGCATTAGTGATGATAAATTAGCTTTATTTGTAAATGTTTGCCTGGTATTTTAAAACCACTCCACATAAATGTGATTTTCATATGATTTTAATTTTGGTGATGGAGCCCAAGACCTCATGCATGCATAGCACATATTCTTCACCAAGCCCTTTAGGTAAAACTATTTATTTATTTTGTGGTTTTGAGACAAAATCCCATTATGTAGTTTGGTGGTCAGGAACTCACTATATAAACCAGACAGCCCTGAACTTTTGATTGACCTCCCCCCTCCTAAATGCTAGGGTTAAAAAATTGTGAGACCCTAAACTTGGCTTTTATGTATGTAATTCTATCTATCTCTGTCTATCTATCTATGAATCTTCAAACAGGGATGTGAGAAACAATACAGTGATCCCAGCTTTATAAGAGAACTGGATGCTAGGTGGTGGTGACGCACGCCTTTAATCCCAGCACTCGGGAGGCAGAGCCAGGCGGATCTCTGTGAGTTTGAGGCCAGCCTGGTCTACAGAGCGAGTTCCAGGAAAGGTGCAAAACTACACAGAGAAACCTTGTCTCAAAAAACCAAAGAGAGAGAGAGAGAGAGAGAGAGAGAGAGAGAGAAACTGGAAAGTAGAGTATTAAAATCAAGGCAGTTTATTTTAAAGGCTTACAAAGTTGGGAATCAGCCTATAGAAAAGTCAAAAACCCCAAAAGTGTCAAATTGGTGCAAAACACGTATTTTTATATTCCTAATTGCATTTCTCTGCCTTCTGGTCCTCCTCTGCTGGGTTCTTCAGGGAGATGATACAACCTTCGGACATTGCCTCTCTCCAGATTCCCTGTGCTATTGGGTCAAGGTGCAAAGCCTTATCTAATGTCTAGCCTGGGGCTTGAGATCTCCTCCCTTCCTGGTGCTGGGCTCAGTCTCACAGCGGCTGTCTATAACTTTTGAACCCTATGACACGTGTGGACAAGCAAGCGCTAGCTGCCTCCTAGGGAAGACAGGAGTCTAGTGCCTCTGGCTTACCTGTGACTCTGATGAACTCTGAGTGCACCTCAGACTGGAAATGGACCAGAATGATTTATGTCTTACAGGGTCTAGCCCAAGGACTCCACACACTGACCATGTAGCATGACCTTGACTTTGTGATCCTCCTGCCTCTACTTCCCCTGGAATTCTAGATCTGCACCACCAAGCTCAGTTTGATGTGGTGCTGGGATCAAACCCAGGGATCCCTGAGTTCTAGGCAAGCACTCTACCAACTGAGCTGTGCTCTGATCCTCTTCATAGCATTTTAAGGAAATGCCAGGTGAAGGTAGCTTGCTTAGGGATGACAGACACCGGTGAGAAATAATTTCCATCCAAGGGAACTTAAGTAGCCCAGGAATCATCCTTTCTGGGACTCCGGTAACTAACTGTGAGGGACACAAAATGGAGGATGGCCCTGCCCTCATGAGAGGTAGTGACCTCTCCTGGGACACATGAAGCTTTGGGAGCTGTCACAAAGCTGTATGGAAGCATGAGGGAGGGCTGTCTTGAGGCCACCTTGAAGAACCACGAAGAATTTTACTGAAGACCCCAGCCAAGCTCATGTTGCTCCAGCCAGTCTCCCTGTGGCTCCATCACTCCGGCTCCTTTCTGAAGAGCTGTTCATCACAGCCCTGTCCTCCCCACCAAGGACCTGATGGTTCCTTCTTAGGACTCTCATGTCACCTGCTGATGACATTGTTTCTGTGCGCTCTGTTGGATGCTACAAACCTTTCCACGCATAGATCACCCTCAGTGAAGAGCTGGATCTCGCCTAAGGACAATAGCTGCTGTGCTGTAGCTGCAACAAGTGTGACATCTTTGATTTTTGTTTTGTTTTCTTATTTTTTGAGACAGGGTTTCTCTGTGTAGCTCTGGCTGTCCTGGAACTCACTCTGTAAACCAGGCTGGCCTTGAACTCACAGAGATCTGCCTGCCTCTGCCTCCCAAGTGCTGGGATTAAAGGCGTGCACCATCGAGCACAGCTAGCATGGCATCTAAAAGGTGATAGTATTTTAAGTTACAGACCTGTGGTGGTTTGAATGAGAATCCTCTCCCCACCCCAGGCTCAGATTTTTAAATAGTTGTTCACTAGCTGGTGGAACTGTTTGGGAAGGATGGGGAGGTGTGGCCTTGATTGAGGAGGTGTGTCACAGGGTCTGGTGGCTTCAAAAGATTCCTGTGATTCCCAGTGCTCTCTCTGCCTGGGAGTTGTGGTTCAAGATGTAAGCTCTCAGCTGGTCCTTCAATCCACCATCTGAAACCACACATTACACATTTTCTTTTATAAGTTGCCTTGGTTGTGGTATTTTATCACAGCAACAGAAACATAACTAAGACAAAACCCCTCCCTAAAAAACGAAAACAAAATAAAAAACTTTGTGTAAGTCAGTCAATGTGACAAATATATTCAGTGCACTGGACAGTCAATAGAATTAAATAGAGTCCAACTTTCACAATCCCCCTTTTTCTTCTGTTTAAAACAGTATATAATCATTCTACTATATTATTTTAAATGTGTAAATGGTATTGCTGCATGTAAAGTATGGTTTCAAAATTAAAAATAAGCAAATAAAATTGAAGGGTGATGTCAGCCAGGAATGTTGGCACACACCTGTAATCCCAGCACTGGATCACCAAAGCAGAAGAATCAATTTTGAGGCCAGCCTAGGCTACATAACAAGACTGTTTCAAAACATTTAAAAGATATGTTATTGATGATTATGATTTCATATATTGACTCCATTGGTACTATAATAGGTATGTCAGGATAGTCTTTACTACTTAATTTAAAAAATTTTTAAGATGCATCCTTAGCAGAGTCACTGTTATGAACTGAGGGGGGGGGGGGTTCACAGCCAGGAGGTTCACACATGACAAAGACCAAAGCCCTGGCTGTCCTGGAACTCATTCTGTAGACCAGGCTGGCTTTTAACTCAGAGAGATCCACCTTCCTCTGCCTCCAGTTCTGGAATAAAAGGCATATGTGCCGCCATGCCTGGCTTATTAACACCATTTTTAAGCTGGTCTTCAGAAAGTCTGGCTGCTTTAGGCCTGACAGCAGCCATGGAGAAGCGCAGAGAAGCAGCTGTGGCCAAGCAGGCTGCGAGTGTGTTTCCTCCTCTGCACTGGGAGTTTGGAAGTGGTCAGCTCAGGGCTGGGCATCACCCGGCTGGCCAGAAGCCACAACTACTATCTCATTACACTGTGCTTTCCATTTCTAAGGCCCCAAAGAGCTGTGATGCTCCAGCCATAATGTCCGTAGTCCAGGAAGCAGAAATGACAAACACAAGAGAGAGAGCCTGCCTCTTTGTGAGGCCTCTTTGAGGAGACAGTCACTTCTCTACACCTAATGTGTCAGGAGGGCCTGGGAACTCTGGTCTCCATTTTGGCACCGATGTCCCCAGCATCCCTCTCTCAGAGTGAGGTTCTCAAATGAATAAAGTGCATGAGATTGCAAGGCAACCAGAACATACTGAAATGTGAGTCTGGTTGTATTGGCAAAGGCTTTGAGGCTTCAATACCCAACGTCAAGAATGCCTTGAATTATCTAGAAGCAGGACGGTTATCAGCCCCTGAAGCTTGACATAGCAAAACCTCTCAGGGGCTGGGGAGATGGCTCAGTTAGAAAACTGCAGGCCACACCAGGACCTGAGTTTGGTTTCCCAGGACCCACATAAAAAGCTGAGCAGGGGAATCCATGGAACACCTTGCTCATCTATAGCTAAAACAATGAATTCCAGATTCAGCAAGAGACCCTTAGACTAGAAGGTGGAGAGAGGCTAAGGAAGACATTCAGTGTTGACCTTTGACCTCTGTGTGCACAGATATACATACATACACAAACAGGAACACACACACACACACACACACAGGAGAAAAAAGCCACATCAGAAGGGTTTTATTCACCCACTGAGCAATCACTGAATGCCTTGTTGGAGCCCACCTCTGTGCTGTGGGTTATGGCAGATACAGGAAAAGGTATGATCCTGCCTCTTGAACGGTTCTCTAGTTTGTATGATAAAGCAGGGCCTTAATACACTCACCTCTTAAAATGGAGGCCGTTCAGCTGATGAAGGTGAGCAGTTGCCATGGGCAATGATGTTCCCCAAAGCACATGCATTGAAGGCTAGACTTTCATCCTAGCACTTCCGGAAGGGAGCAGAAAGAATCTTTTGGGGTTAGGGTCTAGTAGGAGGAAGTTGGGCTGTTGGAAAAGGATCCTCAATGGAGTTATTAGGGTACCTGCCCCATTAACATTGGATTTCTCCTTGGGTGCAAATGTAAATTTTTATGAGAATGTATATTTTTAAAAACCCACACTATGTATTTTTAATATAAAAGCTTGCTTTTTGCACCCCCACCACCCTGGGTGTTGGGGGCACTTCCTGGCCACCAGGAGGTAAGCAGCTTCCTCTGCCAAGGACTGCCACCATGGTATGCTGCCACACCACAGACTCCAAACCTACAGGACTGACCAAACATGAACTGAAAGGCCCTAAACCATGACCTCAATAAACCTTTCTTCTTTTTAATTTGACAATCTCGGGGCATTTTGTTAACAGTACTACAAAGCTGACCAACAAGAATCATGTAGGCCAGGGCCTATGTGCCAGAATTTGGAGGAGTTAAAATAAGAACGATTACTTGAAGGAAGAAAAAAAATGGTGTGTGGGGGGAGGGGAGAAGTATAAGATTTATTCTAAAAGAGAGGAGACTGAGCGGAGTGAGTTTGGCAAGGAAGGTGGGAGGATCATGGGTGTGGGGAGAGCGGGAGCCTCCCAAGGAGCTGGAAAGAAAATGGCTGAAGAGAAGAGGCCAGTGAGGAGAGGTTATGGGTTTGCGCTCTGGAAAGTGAAGGAATGAGAAAGGGCCAAAGTGTCTCTGGGTACCCAGGTTGGCAGGGACACATTGAACATGAACTTGGAGGATAAACTTCAAACATCAGACGGTGTTTGTGCCTGAGGAGAGAATCAGGAATTGATTGTGTTTTGTTTCCTTTAAAGCAAGAAGGAGGACCAGCACGGAGGCGGCTGGGGCTCTGGATTATTGGTAGAGTGCCCGCCCAGCCCATGATCCCAGCACTCAGGGTGAAGACACGATTAGAAATTCAAGGTCCGTGGCTCCACCACAGCCGGGGGCAGTGTTGATGTCTATGGCTGTGTTACCACCAAAGGCCATGTGGCAAGGTGAGAGAGAGAGAGGACATTGGTGAGGGCACAAAGAGTGACTGCTGATCCTGCAGGGACCTGGGTAAACAGAGTCATGAACTGGGCAGAATCATGCTCATGGCACTCAGCATATGCCCTGCTTCCAGTTGACCTCCCCCCCCCCCCCCCCCCCCGACTCTGGGCAGCATCCAGATTCTGTTTCAGGCCTGCCTGTCTTGCTGTTGAATGAGGTCCTGCATGTCCTTAGCTCCAGGGAGTATTCACACCATCCTTTCCTTTTCTGGAGTGGACAGCACTGATCTCTGTCCCTAGCGACATGAAAAGGTCAACAACTGGGTGCGTGGCTCACCTTGATGGTCTTCCCAGAGGAGAAAACAGATCCAGGAAGGTGAAACGTCCTGCCTGCTGCAGTGTTTGGTGGAAGTGATGGAACTGGGATTTGAACTCGTAACTGCTCCATTCCGAAGCTTCCTTCACACTGCAAGTCAGGGTTATACTGGTGAACTACAGGAAAGCGAGAGTGTTCTGGCACACAGGCCAATTGAGTTCAAGGTCACTTTGATCCCAAGACACTAAGTATGAAAATACCCAGAGGATAGGAAGGGGAGGTGGGGAGGGGTGTCGGCTGCCAGCATCTTCTACTGCATCACCACAAGGTAAAGTGTGCTCTGCTCACCTGTTTATTTATTGCCCAGGCATCACTGGAAGAAAACTATTTCTGAACATAGAACACGTTACAGGGACATCTCTCCAGCTCCTGAGAGGATCTCTGCAAGAGTGGGAAAAATAGCCCACGCCTTTTTTTCCATCTACGTCTGGGTGTGTGCCTGTGTCTGAGTATACGCACACGTGTGTGGATGCTTGTGAAAGCCACAAGAGCTGGAGTTACAAGTGGTTGTGAGCCTCCTGCTATGCATCTTGGGAACCCAGTTCTGGTCCTCTCCAAATCCAGTTAACAGCTTAAGAAAAAAAATGTTTTCAAAGAATCATGAGAGCCAAGGAGACAGCTCAGTCAGTGAAGTGTCTGCAAGGACCTGAGTTAAACCCCAGAACCTAGCTTTTCCAAAGCTAAGTGCAGCGACTCACATGTATAATCCCAACCCTCGGGAGGCAGGGACAAGAGGATTCCTGGGGTATATTATCAAGACAGCTTGGCATACTAAGCCAGTCATAGGCCATGGAGAGACTGTCCTGTTTTTGTTTTGTGTTTTAAAGTGGATGGTGCCTGAGAAATGACACCAGAAGTCCTGAAGTTGTCCTGTAACTTTCACAAGCACATGAGCACGCACACACACACAGACACACACACACACACACACACACACACACACACACACACACACACACACACACACACACACACACACACACACACACACACACACACACACACACACACACACACACACACACACAGACACAGACACACACAGACACACAGACACACAGACACACACACACACACACAGACACAGACACAGACACAGACACACACAGACACACAGACACACACACACACACACACACACACACACACACATACACACACTTGTGGACATGCACCTGCACACACGTGTGTGCACACACTGTTATAGACTACTGTCCTCCGAGTAAACAACCATTATCATCTTTACCAGAGTGGCTGCGACTGCTTGTGAGTGAGCATCAAGCTCAAGCCTGTCCGTTTCCTCATGGGAAGGGTGAGGAGGGTCAACAGAGCCTCGCCTGACAGTCCGCCCACTCCTTCCTATGCCTCCCTGCCAGCTGCATGTAATTCTGCTAAGCTGCATTTGGTCTTGTGGTCTCAGAAGTTGCTAGAGTATACAGAATGTGGAAGGTTCACTAAAAGCCGGGGGACTCCATTTTTGCAGCTATGGAGAAGCAGTCTTCCTGATATTTTTTTTTTTCCTTTTTTCTGAGACAGGGTTTCTCTGTGTAGTTTTGGTGCCTGTCTCGGATCTCGCTCTGTAGACCAGGCTGGCCTTGAACTCACAGAGATCTGCCTGGCTCTGTTTTCCGAGTGCTGGGATTAAAGGTGTGATGTGCTTGCTAGGCAAGCACTCTACCACTGAGCTAAATCCCCAACCCCTACACTCTTGTACATAACCCTTTACTCATGCTCTGTAAATGAACCTAGTAAACTCATCAGTCCCCAAAGCTAGAGTTTGGTGAAATCATACTTTGGTCTGTCACTGATACCCTATCCAGAGTGACCAGGGACCTTTCCCCATCTCCCCAGGAAAGTTTACACAGCACACAGACAAAGAATCCTGACATGGTTCATTTAATCAAGGCAGGCTTGGGGGATTTTTTTTTTTTTAATTGAGCCAAGGGCTTGTGCACACAGTAGGTACACAGTAAGGGCTCAGAGAGTATGCCTGCTGCCTGACTACCCACGCAGCTCTGACAGCTCTAAGGCACATTGAAGCCTCAAGTCAAACCCAGGGGCTTCTGGTCCAACAGCCTCCTTGAAGGCCTCCAGTCCTGGAAAACAACTGGTTCAGAATGGTCTTCAAAGGAAGTCTGGGGGGTGGCTAGTCAGAAGAAGTAGTAGGAAGGTGTGGTGGTTTGAAAGAAAATGTCCCCAAAGGGAGTTATTAGAAGGTGTGGCATTGTTGGACAAGGTGTGGTCTTGTTGGAGGAAGTGCATCACTGTGGGGGTGGGCTTTGAGGTCTCCTATGCTCAAACCATGCTCAGTGTGGCACACAGTTGTTTCTGCTGCATACAGATTAAGATGTAGGACTCTCAGCTCCTTCCCCAGCACCACGTCTGCTTGCACACTGCCGTGTCCTGCCAGATGATAATGAATTGAACCTCTGAAACTGTAAACAAGCCAACCCAAATAAACGTTTTCCTTCATAAGAGTTGCCGTGGTCATGGTGTCTCTTCACAGCAACTAAAACCCTAACTAAGACAGAAGTCTAGTCAGTGGATCTATCAAGGTTTTGGCAGCCTGTTTGTATGTCTGCTTCCCCCGTTGGTGCCATCCTTACTTATTCTCCTAAACACTCATCCCAGGACACCAGACTCATGCTGTGGGATGTTCTGTATGCTGTGAATGTGTTGCTCGGATTGGTTGATAAATAAAAAGCTGATTGGCCAGTAGCCAGGCAGGAAGTATGGGCAGGATTAACAGACAAGGAGAATTCCAGGAAGAGGAAGGCTGAGTCAGGAGACACCAGTGAGCTGCCCAAGGAGCAACATGTAATGGGACGCAGGTAAAGCCACGGAACATGTGGCAATATATAGATTAACAGAAATGGGCTGAGTTTAAGTGTAGGAGCTAGTCAGTGGTAGGCCTGAGCTAATGGCTGAGCAGTTTTAACGAATATAAGCCTCTGTGTGTTTATCTAGGTCTGAGCAGGACCGTGGGGCTGCAGGAGCCGGGCAGGACCAGGAAAACTTCAGCTTCAGACTCAGTGGGTAGATGTCAAAGTAGAAGCCTACCCATCTTACACATTGTTGAATGAGAATGGTCCCATAGGCTCGTGTATTTTAATACTTGGTCCCCATTGAGTGAAACTGTTTAGGAAGGATTAGGAGGTGTAGCCTTGTTGGAGGAGGCGGCATGTCACTGGGTTAAGCTTTGAGGTTTCAAAAGTTTACACCATCCCCAGTTAGCTCTCTCTGCCTCATGCTTATGGATGAAGGTATGAACCTCAGCTACTGCTCCAGGAACTACCAAATGTCTAGCACATTTTAGATACTATGCAGGTCATTTTGGTCTCTTACCCCATTTAGCTTTTCAGTCTCTTATCGAAGTCAGCATTGGTTGACCCCATCTGGAGCTGTGGAGGGTTGAGCTGGTGTGGGATCTGAGAGCAAAGCCGGACACTTGCTGGCAACAGCAGATGCTCCCTTCCACCTGTATCAGGACCACAGCAGGTGACCAGATGCAGTTCTTATCTGGGACCACAGGATAGAGCTCATCATTATTCTCAGAGATCCAAAGACGGCACCCTGACCTCAGTGGCTAGAGTCCTACCTAAGAACAATTGGTTGTCCCCGTGTCCCCTTTGAAGACCAGCTGATCAGGCTAGTCCTTTCCAACTGGAACTTCCTGCTGAGAGAAGCCCCCATTGGCCACCTACTCCATCTGAAGGATCTATGCCTCACCTCAGAACATCTTTGTAGGATTTGTAGAGGTGAGGAGCTGGGTTCTCTTCTTCACTGTCAACTGTGTATCTACTTAATTTCTATCTAGCTCGGCAGTCCAGACCTTGACCACTCCACAGAACAGCTGCCTGGGAAAACATGTTTTATGGTGAAATCTTGCTTCCTTCTGTTTTATGTATGACATTTCCCCAAAATGAAAAAAGCAGAGGAGTTTTTGGAATAGTTAGCATCCTTATTCTATTCTAGCTCTGGTTTTCCACCTGAGAACCATCCGTCATTAGAAACAGTTGACTTTACACCCCTCAGGCTGAGGTCCACATCCCGAGGAGGGGGCTGGACAGCAGGAAGCAGTGAACTCCGTCACCCTGTGAGGGGGCTGGAAGAGGCAGGAGGAGTGAACTGTCAGTCACGGAGGTTGCTCATGAGAGAGCTGAGTGCACAGAAGGCAGGCAGGCATGGTCTGCCGCTGTGTGTTCTGTCTCCTCTCCTCTGTCTCTGGAGTGGGCAGTGGTGGCAGCCTTTCTCATGTAGAGCGAGAGAAGGTGGAAATCCAGGAGCAGACAGTATCAACCCAGGCTCTTACAGGGTCTCCCAGGGACCCTCATGCTTCACAGGACCCCAGAAATTCAGAGGCCAGGAGGGGCGATGATTTGAAGCCAGGTCGATAGGCACCATAGGCAGCTCCGGGTTTGAGTTGTTTGCAAATATCTAGTGAGTGCCAGCGTATACCTGACAATGGTACTCACAAACTGGTAGACAAGGAGACCTGACTCTGCCCTTGGGACTTCACCAGGACTGTCCAGTCTTGTTCTATGTGTCATTCCATTCAGGGGGTGGGGGTAAAATAAGCTGTTCGTCTTTTAAAATATATATTTAGGGCTGGGGGATGGCTCAGGGAGTTAAGTGCTTGCTTGCTCTGTGAGCTCAAGTACCTGAGCTAGATCCCTGGGGCCCATGTGCAAACCAAATGCGATAACTTACATCTGTAATCCCAGCTTGGGAGGGGGAGGCAGGTGGGTCCCTGGGGCATGCTGGTCAGCCAGCCTAGCATACTTGGCCACTTGCAGTCCAGTGAAAGAGCCTGTCTTGATAAAAGGTGCCTGAGGATCAAGACTGAGCTTGTCCTCTAGCCTCCACACCAATGTCTCTTCACCCATGCACACAATACATCTTTAACTGGGAGGCTGAACTGTGCATATTCACTGTGCCCAGGGCCAGATTTTATAGTTGCCAAGTCATTTAAATTCATCTCTCAATGGACACTTTTTGTCTGTGTAGCTGTCTTTGCCTTGTAGGGGGGGAGGAGGGATGTGTCAGGAGAGAACCAAGAATCTCTCAATAGGCTCTTGTCTGTTAACCAAGAAGGAAAATTCTACGCAGTGTATTTTCTGTCTTCCCTATTCTCTAGTAAAAAGCTTTTTAAAATGTGTGCATGTGTATGTGCGTGCCTGTGAGTGTGTGAGTGTGAGTGTGTGTGTGTGTGTGTGTGTGTGTGTGTGTGTTGCCCACATAAAGGGGCTAAGAAACAGACAAGATGGCCCCATGAGTAAAGGCTGTTGCCAATCCTGACAACCTGAACGAACATGGTAGGAAAGAACCAACTTTTGCAAGTTGTCCCCTGGGTTCCAAAGGCATGCATGCATGCATGCATGCATTTGCACGCAGACCCACATAAAAATAAATGTAATCTTAAAAATGTGAAGTGCTGGGGTGTGCCTCAGTAAAGTGCTTGCCTAGCGTGAGTGAGTCCCGGGTTCCATCTCCAATATCACAGTAAACAACAATTAAATAAAACATGTTTATATTTTTATCTCCATAGAGGAAGGGATAAATGGGATGTGCCCTGGGCTCAGCTCCCAGAAATGGCTAAATAAATACCAGAATTCCCTGTCCTCACCTCCACCTATGCTTGTGATGGGCCTGAAGAATCAGGCTCTCAAGGCTGTCTTATTTGGGGGTCTCCCTTTGGTTTTTCAACAGAGGCCTCAGCATGGTGGTGGTTGTTCCCTTTGGAGAAGGTCCAGTGGGCAATCCGGGACCTGACAGAGACCAAAAATGAATAACAGGAAGCTCCACCTCCTCCTCCTGGTGCCTGAAAAAAAAGCCAGGCCCACCCGTGGGGCTGTTCCTGAGCTGCATCTCCAGGAGTCTCTGGCCGGTGGGATCCATCTGTCTAGGTGAAAGGTTCTCTGGCTGGGATACCCTTTTGTCCAGAGCCTTGGGAAAGAGTGCATTGTGAACTGCGAGGACGACCCGGTCACTTCAAAACACTTCCAAAAGGGCTGCTCCTCCCCCTGGCTGCCCACTGATTTGCCTGGAAAACAGCTGCTTCCTTCTGCGTCCCAGGGAAGCACTATTGCCCTTTCGGCAGCCTTCCTGGTGCCCAGGTGACTCACAGCCCTCCCAGAGCCCAGCTTTTCAGGATGGTCCTCCCCATGAGCGAGCACCTCAGGGCATAACTGTGTTCCCACCACAGGCCTGCATGCCGCTCCCCGGTGTAGGGAATTAGGACTCTCGGGAGGGACCAGGTGCAGCTCCTGCTGTCCCAGGATCAGCAGGTGGGGGCCCTGGCAGCTCCCTTGCAGAGCTAACAGCTGGTTGATGTTCTTCCTGAACAAATCAGGGAAACCCACACCGGCTCTTCAAATAACGCAGGTGAGGAGGGAGGCTCCTGGCTGTGGAAAGACGGAGAGCATCTGGAGACCGCATTTGGAGCGGCTGGGAACCGTCCTGCTCAAGTCTGATTGGTTCCAGAAACAGGAGCCATTATGGGGATTTTATGGGAACGCAAACACAGGAAGAGGTCCAGAGCCCAGCTTCAAAACACAAATTCATTCTCTCTCTCTCTCTCTCTCTCTCTCTCCCCCACCACCACTCTCTCTCCCTCCTTTCTTGGTTGGTAGAGAACCTTCGCCTGCCCTGCCCATCTCCTTCATTGTCTTCCACTGGCTTGCTCAGCCCATGCTTCCGTATTTTCTCTTCCTTGCTTGCTTCTCCTCCTCCCTCTTCTTGTCCAGTCCCCGGAGAAGGGTTCACGGAGGCAGATTCCCCCTCAGCAGAGCGGTGGACATGATAGTGCACTCCCACAAGGACTCCACAGGTTGCCCCGTGGTGGGCGCTTAAGGTGAAGAAGAGTAACACACCAGATATTTAAAATTCTTTCATTGGGTTGGGTGTGGTTCAAGTGCTCAATCTCTCCATCATGCCTGGCAGATGGCTGCAGATATGTGGCTACCTGGAGTGTGAAGGCTGTTAGCAAGTGACGGAAGTCAGGAGGAAACCAAGGATGGCAGTCTTGTTAGCACTGATCTAGCCCTAGAACGGACGGCAGAGGACTGCTTACTGTGGCCTTGTGTGCAGAGAGACAGGCGTGGCAGGGCTGCTGGCGCCCCGGGAATGCAGCTTCACCCTGGTCCGGATCCAAGGAGGTACCCTACTGCTGTTGTGTTTGGACACAGTAGTCTCTCTGGGGGAGATCCAGCAGGAGCGTGAAACGAGTCTTGGATTTCTGATTTTCCGTGGCATAGTGAAGTATTCTCTGGAGTTGCCGCTGTTCCCTTGGCCACACTGAAGGGCCTGGCTAGAGCAGCCCAAGGGGTCCTGAGCCTGTGCTAACAAAGGCCTTCGGGGAGGTGGCTGAGCTCACTCCTGCTTACACAAATGGAAAATCTAGGAGGTCATTTGACTCCACAAAATACCCCTCTGTGATCCCAGCTAACCGCCGAAGACTGTGCATTCCACGCCGGCTTTAGTGTAGTCACAGAAATTGCTTGGTAACGGGCAGCTGCCTGATTGTGCCCTTCCCTGAATCCCCTTCATTTGAATACTCCTGAAGCAGCTGAGTGCGGACTGGAGATGATGACCTTGAGCCACTTGGCTTGTGATTTCAGATGCTTTTAAGAGAAAATCCAGATGTTAAGAAAACCCTCACAGTGGGACAAGGTCAGCAGCAGGGGCCGCCACTCCCTGGCCACTGCCTGGCTCCCTACTGAGGCAGCACAGACTCACTTCGCCAAGTCCGAGAGGCTGGTATGGCCCACAAAGTTCATGGTTAGAAATCCCACAGTTTAAGGTAAAAACAGGACTTTCCCTCCTCAACTTACCAGAGCATCTCAGAGACTCCAGTTAAGTGCCAAGGGCTGCCATACTTCCTTCCTCAGGGGACAAAGCTTGACCTGTCCCCTCAGTCAGGCCTGAATTCTATAAGAGACTGGAAACAGGTTCTTCCTTGAGCTCCCATTAGGACTAATCTAGACACTCTGCTGGGGGCTGGGGATAGAACAGTCTAGAACCTAGATAGTTACTTGAGTAAAAAATCGTCGTAGGCGATGACCACATGACATTTGATTGAAACTGATATTATCAAAATTTATGTGACCATTTCCCTGGTCACGCTGTTCTTTTTCTTGTCTCTAAATTTTTATTTCATTGTTTGTTTTGAGACAGAATCTCACACTATAACTCTACTACATTGGCTATGTAGACCAGGCTGGATCCTGAACTCACAGAGATCCACCTACCTCTGCCTCCTGAGTGCTGGGATTACAGGCGTGCGCCACCATGCCTGGCTACTTGTTACTCCTCCTTTAAATATCAACATTAGTGTACCCTGAGTAAACATCAAGGCCACACAGCATCTTTTCCTGATACTCAAAGTTTCAAAGTCAAAACAGTAGGTCAAAGATGATAGAAGTTTACGATACATGCCAACTTACTTCCCAAAGTATCTGTCACTTTATAATGTTGCCTTCAATGCGTAAGGGGACCAGTTTCATCTGGCTCTGCAATGTTTACTATTATTAATGTCATCATCAACATCATCATCATCATCTCTTTATTTTTATTATTATTACAGTGTTGAAGATCAAGCCCAGGGTCATCTGCAAGCACTCAAACTGCCCCCACCCCCTGTTTTCTGGTTAAACATGTTGGGTTTTTTTGTTTTGTTTTTTCTTTTGATTTTTTTTGAGACAGGGTTTCTCTGTGTAGCTCTGACCATCCTGGATCAGGCTGGTCTTGAACTCAGTGATTTGCCTGCCTCTGCCTCCTGAGTGCTGGTCTTAAAGGTGTGAGCCACCATCGCCCACCTTTCCCCCCTTCCTCCCCTTTAACCTAAGTTTATTTGTTTGTTTGTTTAGGTTTTTTTCAAGACAGAGTTTCTCTGTGTAACAGCCCTAGTTGTCCAGGAACTAGCTCTGTAGACCAGACTGGCCTTGAACTCACAGAGATCCGCCTGCCTTTGTCTCCAGAGTGCTGGGATTAAAGGCGTGCGCCACCACTGCCGGTGAGAACTTAAATTTGCAAATGGGAGATGAGCGGTACAGAGGGCACAAGAACAGGGCTTGGGGAATCATGGTCTTGGGGAGCATGGGGGCTCTACCACTTCCTGTAGGATCTGGCAGGTCATTTGACAGCCCCATGCTTTTAACCGTGAGAATAGCGCAGAGGGATGGTCCAGTAGGTAGTGCTGGCCTAGCATCCACAAGGCTCTAGATTAAATCGTATCCCCTGTGCAGAGAGAGAAAGTGGGGGAGAGAAGAGAGAGAGTGGGGAGCGGAGGGGAGTGTTGTGGAATATTAACTATGTAAAGATGTAGATCTTCTCTGTGGGGT
>NC_050453.1:15312985-15317985 GCF_903995425.1 Onychomys torridus
GTGTGTGTGTGTATGTGTGTGTGTGTGTGTCTGCGTATGTGTGTGTGTGTATGTGTATGTGTGTGTGTGTGTATGTGTGTGTGTGTGTGTGTGTCTGGGTATGTGTGTGTGGGGGTATGTGGGGGGGTATGTGTGTGTGTATATATGTGTGTGTATGTGTGTGGGGTATATGTGTGTGTGTGTATGTGTGTGTAAGTGTGTGTGTGTGTATATGTGTGTGTATGTGTGTGGGGTATATGTGTGTGTGTGTATGTGTGTGTATGTGTATGTGGGGGGCATGTGTGTGTGTGTCTGGGTATGTGTGTGTATGTGTATGTGGGGGGCATGTGTGTGTGTGTCTGGGTATGTGTGTGTATGTGTATGTGGGGGGTATGTGTGTGTATATATGTGTGTGTATGTGTGTGGGGTATATGTGTGTGTGTGTGTGTATGTGTGTGTATGTGTGTGGGGTATATGTGTGTGTGTGTGTGTGTGTATGTGGGGGGTATGTGTGTGTGTGTGTGTGTGTGTGTGTGTCTGGGTATGTGTGTGTGTATGTGTATATGGGGGGTATGTGTGTGTGTGTGTGTGTGTATGTGTGTAGGGTATATATATGTGTGTGTGTGTATGTGTGTGTGTGTATGTGTGTGTATGTGGGGGGTATATGTGTGTATGTGTGTGTGTGTATATATGTGTGTGTATGTGGGGGGGGTATATGTGTGTGTGTGTGTGTGTGTGTGTGTGTGTGTGTGTGTGTGTGTGTGTGTTTTGAGAACAGGGTGAGACTATACAAACGCTGTCGCCATTTTCCTGTCACCTCTGTAAGAGCTGAATACAAATCCAGTGATTTTAAACAACGTACGTCTTTCTCTTGTAGGTCTAAAGGTCATAATTTTGGACTCAGTCTCACTGGGTTTTAATGAAGTTGCTCACAGGCTGGCATCCCTTCCAGAGGAGAATCTGTCCTCTTGCCTTCTCAGCCTCTAGACACTTCCTGCTTCTTGTGGCCCATGGCTCCTCTTTGTTTTCTGATTGTCGGGTCTCCATCTCACAAGGACACCCTTCCCAGGGTGATCTCAACATCCCCAGAACATCAACTCAACTCATCTGTACAGTCCCTTTTGCACACTAAGTAGCATGGTTCCAGGTCCCAGGGATTTATAACGTGGGTGTATTTGGGACCAAATTCAACTGCAGCATGCTTCAGGGGACAGCCAGTTGGCTGGCTACACAAAGGCCTCTGTCCTGATGAACAGACCACAGTCCAGAATCCCACCTCCATCCTTCTTGCCAGTATCCTAAATTAAGAGATTTGGCTCAACACCGCCAGACACCACTGAACAAACTAGAGTACTGTGCTGTCTAGGGTTTTGTCAACCTGACACACAAGCTAGAGTTACCTGGGAACAGGGAACATCCATGGAGAAAACGCCTCCACCAGACTGGCCTGTGGATATGCCTTTGGGAGCGTTTTCTTGATTAATGATTGATGTGGGAGGCCCCAGCCCTTTCTGGGTGGTGCTACCCCTGAGCAGGTGGTCCTGAGTTGTGTAAAACTGAGCTGAGCAAGCCATTAGGAGCAAGCTAGAAAGCAGCACCCGCTCACATCCTCTGCTTCCTGCCCCCAGGGTTCTGCTCCCCAGGGTTCTGCCTTGAGTTCCTGCCATGACTTCCCTCTGTGATGGAGTGTGACTTGAGAGATGTAAGAAGAAATAAACTCTTTCCTCCCCAATGTCGCTTCTAGTCATGGTGTTCTGTCTCAGCAAGTACCAGGTCATCTATTTACCCCCTTTCAATGGTCCCGTTCCTTTAAGAGGGAGTTTCTGGTATTCTGAACCTATGTGTGACCACTGAGCCCCAGTGCTGGGAGCTGACGAGTCCTTACTAGAGAGGAAGCAGCTGAGTGAGGTGGGATATTGGAAGGTGCCACATCTCCGGGACTCAGGATTGCACAAGAGAAGACTGTCAGCTTGCTACCACATTAAAACGGCAGTGGTTCCAGAGGACACAGTCTGATGGAAACTTTCGCAGCCTGTGGTTTGTCTGACCTACCTGAGGACCAGATAAGATGTTCAGGGACAGGCAGATTCTGGAGCCACACTCTGGACTGCCTAAAAAAGGGGAGCTGTTTTTTTTCTTTCTTTTTTTTTTGGGGGGGGGGTGTTGCTTCTTCAACTGTCAGCTCTTAAGCTCACATGATCCAAATATGAGTGGCAGGTCGCACTGGAGAGACAAGAAAGGGGACCTCCCACAGAGAGTTCGGCTTTCCAGAAAGTACCAAGAGGACACAACCTAGACCACTCTTCTCTTAGTTTGCAATTGTATTTTGTTCTTGAAAACTCAAAAGGGTGAGAAAAAGCCCATGAGTGTTTCTCCCGCCCCAGCTCTTAGTGGTGACCTCTTAGCTCACTTAGCCAGCCTCCCACAGGACCCTGACCTCCTGGGAGTGTCACTGCATATCCTTGGGGAAATTGTCCCTTTGCTCTCTCAACTGGATCTCCCATCTGAACATCGAAAGCATACAGAGAGCCCACATAGAGGCAGGCCCAGTTAAACCCTCCCTGTGTGCCTATAGAGGGATCTAAACAAAGGGTACTGGCGCCCTCTAGTGACAAAAGAAGCTTCCTCCTGTCCCGGCCATGAACAGACCAGCCAGTGACAGTCTCCCAAGCATCCTGGAGCGCCACCTCCTAAAGACCCCTGCCTAGGACCGGGAAGAAAATATGTGCTACATGCGTCTCATTAGCATCAGTGATTTTAGGATGTGTTGACATAAGGTGTATATCTTCACAAAAATCACCTTCCGGCGTCACAGACTTCCTCATTTCTCAGAGAGCTCTAGCACTCTGTTCACACTCATGTACCATATGACCTGTAGACATACTGTGAGACTCCCACCCAGGTCCTCAAGGCTCTTCTCTGAGGGACTCACACAGCTTTAGGTAGGATAGCTGTTCTGGAGAAGTAAAGGACAGACCCCCTCACAAGCCAGGAAATTTGTGTGAACCATTCACACATTTACGTGGGGAGCCTGTACATCTGCTAGCTAAGCTGCTCTCCCAGTTGAGGATGCCAACCCCGTTACGCTTAAATCAGAGAGAAAATGTACTCCCGTGGCATACACACTGGGGAGGGAAGTGTGGAAACAAATGGAGTGCCTACTTAGCATTTGAAAGGGACACCGGGATTTCAGTTAAAGTTTAAGAAGTGAAGGTGACCCTTCACATTCATTAAGGTGGCCAGTATTAAGAAAGAAAGAAGACCAGGGCTGGGGAGGTTGGAGAAACTGGAACCCAGTCCACTGTTGGTGGCAATGCTGAATGCTGCCGCTGCGTGGGGAAGGCAGGATGGCTGTTCCTCAGAAAATAGTGTTGTTACTGGAAGATGATGCAGCTATGCCGTGTCTGGGAAGAGAGCTACAGGAGTTAAAAGCAGGGGCTCAGGCATTTCCTCAAGCACGCGCGAAGCAGTGTTATTCACAATAGCCGAGGCATGGCAGACTCGACTGTCCGTCGGTGGGTGACCAGGATAAAGAGTTCCGGCGTATCCATGTGATGGAAGACTATTCAACGTAAAAATGATGAAGTTCTGACCCACACTACATGTAACAACCCCAAGGGGACACAATCACTGAGATCATGGAGAGAATGGAATGGTGGTGGCTGGTCTGGTGGAAAGGGAGGGACTTCAGATAGAGTTCCTTTCCTATTTCACTTTCCAGAATTTCAGTTACCCAAAAGTCACTATGACTCTCTCTCTCTCTCTCTCTCTCTCACACACACACACACACACACACACACACACACACACACACACACGCACACGCACACACCACACGGAAAATGCCAGAAGTAAGTTTATGTTTCAAATGATTTCCCCATTCTGAGTAACTTGACAAAATCTTGCTCTGTCCACTCTGCACAGCCCAGATAGTCCTCCCTTTCACCTGCGTATCCATGCTGTATATCTTACCCTTCCCTGCTCAGCAGCCTTCTCAGTTCTACCAGATCGGCTGGCCCAGGCCACCCTGTTTGTGTTTCAGGGAGCTTGTTTGACTTAGCGATGACCTCAAAGCCCGATAGCCATGATATAAAGAAAGCACCAGTGTTTAAACACTCAAGGACAGATTATCTCTGGTGCCACATGCCAATGCTGTACCGCACACAGGAAAAATGTACCATGCATAGGGCCCAGTACTGATCAAGGCTCATGGGTGTCCACATGATACTGTTTCACCCATGGGTACTGGGAATTGAACCTGTGTCCTCTGGAAGATCGGTGGGCTATAAAATTAGAAAAGCAAATGAAGTTAGGAGGGGATGCTGTTTAGCAAGGAGGAAGCAGGAGTTAGGGTGGGGTGGGAGTGGACCTGATCAAAATACATTCTTTATGTATATAAAATTACCAAAAAAAATCAATGAAAATATTATTGATATGAATAGATAAATAGATGGGTGGCTCTTAACCATTGAGCCATCTCTCTAGCCCCAAGTACAGGGACTTTAAGAAACTCCCTGTACTTTCTGTTCAATTTTTCTATGAGCCGAAAGTGTCCTAAAATCTTTATTACTTTAAAAAGTTCTTGAAGGGGATAGTGGTGATAATGTCACACTGTGAATACTCTTAAGCCATAGAGACTGCCTAAAAGTGGCTAAATATAAACCTTATTTTGCGTTTTGCTACAATTAAAAATAAATGAACTAGCCAGGTGCGGCGGCTGAAATGAAAGCAATTGGGAATTTAGCAAATAGAAGTTGGGGAGAGAAAGAGAGAGAGAATGGAAAGAATGAATGTTGTTTAGAGTGGAGTCATAAACAAACAAACGGAAGAAAAATGGGTCAGAATTGGATTGTAAGTTAGGGACCAGAGACAACTGCACACTTAGAAATACCACAAATGAAGTTACAGTAGTATTTCTTTATATTTTAAAGTGTTTTTTGTAAACCAGAAAGATCATTTGAATTTCAAAAAACAGAAAAAATAAAGCACAGTTGAGAGAGTGATATTTCAGGCGAAGTCAG
>NC_050453.1:15622985-15745485 GCF_903995425.1 Onychomys torridus
CTGTACAATTGTGGTTATTTCAATTTTTTTTTTGTTTGTTTTGTTTTGTTTTGTTTTTGTTTTTTTGAGACAGGGTTTCTTTGTGTAGTTTTGGTGCCTGTCCTGGAACTCACTCTGTAGACCAGGCTGGCCTCGAACTCAGAGATCACCTGTCTCTGCCTCCCGAGTGCTGAGATTAATGGTATGTGCCACCGCCACCCAGATGGTTATTTCAATTTTTAAAAAATATTTTTAAAGTTAGATATATAAGGTCGTAGATAAGAAGTATATAAAAGTTGTGACTAGGTAGGTGTACATACCTGCAAATCTAGCACTCAAGAGACAGAAGGTGAACAAATCAAGGCCAACCTGAGATACAGAAAAAAGGAAGGAAAGAAGGGAAGAAGAAAGAAAGAAAAGAAAAGAGAGAGTATATATCATGCTAAGTAGTTTAAATGAAACAATCCTGAAAAGCTGTCCATAGTCACTACAGATATTAAGCATTATGTTAACAAGATTTTAAAAATCACATATAAATCTGTGCGTTTTATCAAATTCTGGGATGTATATGAACATCATATTTTCAAGGTAGAGACACATAATGTGTTAAAGCTACTTGGTACTTGATGAGAAAACAAAGTGAAAATGCTAAGACCCAAGAATATACAAATCCATATTTACAAGTTTAACACAAATAAATAGAGCCAGGTGCATAGAAACAGAATAAACCCAGCCTTAACTTAGGAGATGCTGCACTCAATCCATACTACCTCACAGTAACAAAGGCAAAAGAAACAGTATGATGATCACATCAATCATAATCTCAAGTGACTAACACAGTGACAGACTTCTGGAAGAAGCTGTTAGCATCTTTCAGAAATGGTGACACATTACAAAGACATGCAGTTTTTTTTAAAGTTAAAAGAAGAAATTACGCTAATCTTGCAAATACTGTGGATCTAACCATAAACACTAAGAAAATGTAAGTATACAGTATAGAAAGCTTTCTGGTACCACATTAACAGGTCAGATTCACCATATACCTGCGCTCTTAGTCTGCTTTTAAATGTGTCTTTATGGTAATTTTGGGCCAGGACAAAACCACAGGGAGTTTATGATACAATTTCAAAATGAGGCTTTAGTCACACCAAGCAAGAAGTTTTTCCTAAGTAGTGTTCACTGCTTTTCACCATATATGGGTTAACTTGGGGTATCAGCTACCCCTAGTAAATGCTGACACTTAAGGACAAGATTCTTGCTGTAACTTTTACAAAGTTCTCATAAAATCATTTAGCTTTGTTCTACTTCAGTTTCTCTGTACCAGTGAACAGAAAATGATCATGCTTTACTGAAAAAAAGAAAAACAAAACAAAACAAAACCACTAGGTCAGAAGAAGGATCTCTGCAAACCAGAAGTTGCATCTCTGTAAACCAGAAGCTACATGCATGAACTCTCCAACACAGGTGAGATCTTCCTGTCCAGGGCTGAATCCCACCCCAACTTAAACTCAGCTACTCTGGTTTCTAAATGACATAACTGAGTCAAAGCCCACCTGTGTTTGTGTTTTGAGTATACTGTGACAATATACATATATATTTTAATGTGCTTTCACATAACCTGCTTAAAGATTCTGGACATTGCCTGTAGTTTTCTAATGTGGCCACAATGTCCCAAGTTCAGCCAGTGTTCCTCCCATAGCTCCACAGCTCAAATGATCTGGGCCAACTTTGCACAACAAAGTTAAGGTTTCTGTTCAGAACTTTTTGAAACTTTTCCTACGATAATGTGCTTTGTAAAAAGGCATGTATCAAAGCACTATTCCCCAGCCTTACACATCCAATTAACCCATAATTTGTGGAATAAATATTCAGTATGTCTCTTGAAATACAGTTTAGGAAATACTTGTGGAAAATGTTCATTTTCTTCATACTTACTGAAAGACCACATGAATCTGTGGCAACTGCATAATTTTAGTCCATAAAAGGTACTATGTGAACAACAGACCAATAAAAATTTTAATCTTCTGAGTTGAGGTTTAGAACTCTACCACTAATTTGCAGATTGAAGCCATATAAATACAAAAATAAAGTGTAACTAGTCACTGCATAATAGCTGCTACTGGGGGTGGGAAGACTATACATCAACTTAATATTTACCCCCCCAAATTTCTTAGCTAAAAAGAACAAAACATCTAATGCAAGATATCCTAAAAAGAATATCTAAGACAGTCTGCATAGCCATGCAAAGAAAAACACCGTCAGTAAAAACAATTTTGGAGGATCTGAAGCCTTCCTCTGGCCTGTGGGCACCAGACATGTACATGGTGCACAGACATGCATACAGGCAAACTACCCATACATATACAAGGAAATAAAATTGAAAATAACAATGATAATTTTTTTTCCAGAGCTGAGGACTAAACCCAGGGCCTTGCACTTGCCAGGCAAGTGCTCTACCACTGAGCTAAATCCCCAACCCCAATAATTTATTAAGATACCATCAAGAAGATGAAAATCTTGTTGACAATAAAGTGAATTTATTTATATCCTTTAATTAGTATAACTATACACTTAACTTGAACTTAATTCCCAAAGTGACATTTTAGTTGTACCTTTATTTTAAGACTAAACAGATTAGAAATTTAAAAATCAAAATGGAAGCTGGAGATATAACTCAATAGGTAGATTGCTTGCCTAGCATACACAGGCCCTGGGCCCAACCCCCAGCACCATATAAACCAGACATGGCAGTGCACACCTCTAGTCCTAGCACTTAGGAAGCGGAAGCAAGGGAAGTCATGTTAAGTTCAAGGACTCCATGAGACCCTGTACCAAAAAAGGAAAAAAAAAATCAAAGTGGGGCTTAAATCAACAAAATAAACTCTAAATCATGAGAAAAACTTCCTAACTGGCTTTTATCTTTTGGTAAATATTGTAATGTCCATTTCTTTAGAACTGATAATACAGATTCAAGAGACTAAGCAACTTGCCAGATCACCTAGCCACTAATTAAAAGATTCAATCTAAATCCAAAGCGCGGCACCTGTTTTTAAACAATCAAGTTAAATTGTCCTCCAGTATTATTATTTGCCATGCTAAAACTCAGAACAAAATTTTATGATAATCACAAGGTTCTAACTGTTCACACGCTGCCAAAATAACACCAGTTATACAAGGGTTTCCCCTTAATAAAAAGGAGAGGTTGTCTGGTTTCTTTACAATACATATGAACAAATAGATGCTGACACATGCAACACATACACCATTATCCATTATAATAAAAGTTCTCACACAACTGAGACGACAGAGACGGGCTGCTCAGCTAAAACACTGCCACCCTAGGGAGAAACAAAACCCAACGGATTATGAAACTGCAAGCTCAAGGCACTTTATTCCTAAACATCAGAATGAACAGAATCTTTTCAGAGACAAAATAGTTTTGTAACATGTTAAAATTATAGCAACTGAAGCTATAAAAATGAAGTGAGAAATTCTGTGGGTTTTTTTTTATTTGGTTTTTCAAGACAGGGTTTCTCTGTGTAGCTTTGGAGCCTGTCCTGGACTAGCTCTGTAGACCAGGCTGGCCTTGAACTGACAGAGATCCACCTGCTTCTGCCTCCCAAGTGCTGGGATTAAAGGTGTGCGCCACCACCGCCCGGCTTTGATGTATTTAATGTAGGGAGGAAGTCCAAATCAGAACAAGAACGTCATAGAAACATCTGTCATCCCAGGAGTTGAGAGCACAGGTGCACCAGTACACTGTCCAATTCTACTTCGAAAACAGTGTGTTTCTTAGATGTAACTCAACAGCATCACTACTACTCCATCATGATTAAGTTTATCTTTCAGGTCACAAGGCTTTCACACACACAAAAAAAAAAAAAATAAGCCTGCAGGCACTAAGTAAAATATAGCTTTCTCAAGGCTAGGTTCTCTTTCCAAGCTACAAATTTCTCAAAATTTCTAATGCCAATAAGGAGTTACAAAGGAACAACTGTTCCCTGAGAATACATGTTAGAATACCTATTGCCATTTACCCTACAGATATTCTTCAAAATGATGATTCTATAATCGGATAAACTTCGTAAATTCAAAGATAACCTGCAATATTTTACTTAAATTATGTCTGAGGTAATTTTCCAAATTTACAAGCTTCTGTGTACATTTACACACACACAGAGAGAGAAAGAGAGAGAGAGAGAGAGAGAGAGAGCGCGAGCGCGCTTAGTAACAGCCCATGGATTTATAAAACACACTTTGAAACTAGAGAAGAACACTAGATGAAGAAAAGACGCTCTGATTCCAAAGTAGAAGCAAATGGTTCACAGAGGAAAATCCCGAAGACAAACAGTGGTGTTGAGAACGAGGAGCCAGATCCATGTGCTTCCTGTTCTGACGAAAGCCAATGCAGCTGGCCAACGGAGGCTAGCCATTCTCACCTACCGCCTGATAAGAGAGAAAACTGTTCAGCCAAGTGTGAGAGGCCAGGGAGAAAGAAGAGCGGCACCCAGGAGGAAGAGGAGAAGATCTCTCCATCTGGAGGGGAGTTTTCTATGCAGTGACAACCAAGGACATTCTTGAGTTTGCAGTAGCTTATACTTAAGAGCACAGGTCATTCATAACAAATCATTTTAGAAAGAACTTCTTGACTTAGGCAGACTCTGCGAAAACAGCTGAGCAATCATGGTCTTCAATCCTTAAAGACAAGACATTTACACTGACAGTCTAGGAGTGATAAAAATGAGAAAACACAAGCAAACTCTCACGAGTTCACCTGGAACTGGAGGAAACAGCCAGGGCACTGCCATCCTTTATCCCTCAAGTTCAGAAAGCCAATACACCCCTGACAATCAATGCAAGTTAATCACGGCCACAAAAGAAAAAGGAAAAGGCAGTGACCATCCTCCAAATACAAAGGACTGAGGTTAACCCTTATAGCCAGTATATTCTTCTCATTAAAAATACCCAACCATTCAGTCAGACTGCAGTGGAAAAGCAGGAATACAATGGGGTCACTCTCCCTCACTGTCCCTCAGGCCAGTCACTCTCATCCTCTCCCTAGCCCAAGTGCCCCTCCCCTCCCCCATCTTGTCCCTATGCACATCCCCTTTCATCAAATTATCTATTTGTTGTCCTGAATCTATTACATGTACTTTCTGAAAATACAAACCATTACTAGCTAACATATATATCTTCATCATGCAACATTCCAAACTCCTTTGATCTCAATCTATAAGATATAAGAGTTAAGAAATACAAAAAAAAAAGCACAAATGCTTTGCATAACAGTATTTCCTTTCTCTGAGTATGATGAACTTGACTGTTTTCTCTTCTAGCCTAACTTTTCAATGTGGGTTAGACTTTATATATTGGTTTTTGAAACTATCACAACCAACAGCATGAAAAAGAACAAGATTTACACATAATTTCCTGGCATAAGTCTACCAAACAAGAAAAGATCTGAGCAGCACAATAAAATTGTGTCAAGTTCAGCTCTTATACGTTGGAACAGACTAGGCTTACTATGGAATAGTAATCAAGTCCTAAGATTTCTGGAACAGTTCATCAAATTTCCAATATATTACAGTATTTCTTTTCACACTTCTACAGTAAGATATACCTTAAGTTTCCATATGAAGTACTTTTAAAACTCTTTTTTTTCTTTTTTCATTTTTGGAGACCGGGTTTCTCAGCGTAGTCCTGGCTGTCCTGAAACTCACTCTGTAGACCAGGCTGGCCTTGAACTCACAGAGATCTGCCTGCCTCTGCCGCCCCCCCCCCCAAGTGCTGGGATTAAAGGTGTGTGCCACCACTACCTGGCTCTAAAATTCTTAAAATATTAATCTTGACATACCATTCTCACTTACAAAGCAATTATTATTTTAACCAAGTTTATTAACCAAGTAATCAATACTGTAAGCTGTTGCAGTGGCCAATATTATTTGGCAGCTACCTGAAGAAGAAGGGGGCAGGAAGAAGGGAGAGAAAGAAGGAAGGGGAAGAGATGGTGCAACATCACCTACCAGTTACTGTGTTCCTAGGCTGTCCCTCAGCTTCTGCACTGTCTCAGATAGACACAGCCATTCTTAAAACAGAGTATTACATGCCCAGTGTAGAGGAAGCGAGTGCCCCGCCTACCTTTTCATCACATTTACAGTGATCCCAAATGAAGACTTATTTTAAAATGATTTTAATCATCTGTATTCAATGACTATCTTAATTCTGTGTGATAATTCCACTCGGGAAAAGTGAACATCTGGAATGGCAGACAGGAAGAACAAATAAAGTATTCTAGAAATCATTCAGTTCCTTCCAATCAAGCCAGCACCATTACAACTCACATTTAAAAAAAAAGAGAGAGAGAATATACTTTAAAACAACTCTACCAAAAGGAAATGTTTATGCCACAATACCTTTTGATGTGTCCCAGTAATAAGTCTAATAATCAGACTACTGTCTAGGTGTAACATAAAATCTGAATAAGCTATAAAAACAGTTATTTAATGAAAACTTACATGAAATGTTATAAAATCAGGATCAGAAGGCACTGAATAGTAATCCACATACAGAGAACCCTGCCAGTTCCTTTTGTACTGGGCAATATTATCTTACATCTACTTTTGAAATAAATGAGTAAATCCTTAATATTCAAATTCCCCATTTCAAAGCAGAGGGAAACCAATGTAATGAATAGTGACTGTATCAGTCATCACTAACGAGATACTTTATAATGTCACAACTACTTTACTGCTATACCTCCACTAAAACCTAAGAGTTCTACTACCGACATCAAAACTATTATTATAGAAACAAACATAGAAACCCTAATCTTTCCGACAACTTAAAAAAATCAAAGAAAGTCTTTCAAATCTTTCTGAGTGTAAGTAGAAAACTTTCGAACAACTTAAAAGTCAAAAGAAAGAACGTTTTCAAATATTACAGGCTGTATATGGGAAATAATAAACTTTACTAAACTCAGAAGTGACCTATGGTCTTAAGGTGCTTTTATCCCTTGGGCTAGCACTCACCAACTTAGCTCCTTCTTCCTCCCTCCCTGTGATCTACTTTCCTCCCTCAGGTCATCAGACCCAAACCAAGGAATGCTAGAAAAGAAACACAGCATACCTGACTTGGAATAGTCAGTTTTCTCACTGAGGTACTGGTAATGACAAAATATTAACTATACCACTACAGAAATGAAATGGACCATAACAAGGAATCAAATGAAATTGATGGAAGCGATACACACAGGATCTTGACTACATATTTAAAAGTAACCAATCACTCCCTTATAAAAATATGGAGTGCCTACATGGTACTTCAATTATTGCAAATACCCAACACAAATATTTAGTATGTAAGATGGGATATTTAACTATACTATTTATTTCAATTACTGGGTCTTTTACAGACTTAAAGACAATACTTTTTGAATTATTAAAATCAAACCAAAGACAATATCCTGAAGCAAATCTAAATTGCCAAATTTAACCTTAATAATATTCCTGTAAATTTTCATCCCCAAAAGTTAATTCAATAAAAAATTAAGTTGAAGTCAATTCACAATCTGAAAACCTAATCTAGATAATCTATTCTTATACCTTTTTTGCAATGAGAATGAAATAGAACATTTCCGAAATGTAGTGATAACTGAAGATGGAATGATGCACTGAAATACTTTAACGAAAAGAAACAATTATTCTCCATCTAAAATCCCCAATAGCTTAAGGACAGTAAACGAAACCATTTATGATACATCTCTTGCAGCATCTTTAATTCTTATGGAGGGAAGAACATGCCAGAGGCTTAAGAGCCTAAAATATACAAAATAACTCCTTAAAAATTCTATTCTCATTGGGTAGTAGTGGCGCATGCCTTTAATCCCAGCACTCGGGAGGCAGAGGCAGGCGGATCTCTGTGAGTTCAAGGCCAGCCTGGTCTACAGAAACGAGAGCCAGGAAAGGTGCAAAGCTACATAGAGAAACCCTGTTTCAAAAAAACAAAAATCTATTCTTTCTTCCCCAAAGAAGAGCACACCAACTGGTTATCCAAAACTGAAGATTCAGCCCTGAAAACACACATATAAGCAACATTGTGCAGACTAAGCATGTTGTATTTATGAATTTAGGAATGCATGAATTTGAAAGAGAACCGGGAGTACCAAGGAAGGGTTCAGAGGAAGGAAAAGAAAGGAGGACATGATGTAATTTTAAAAACATAAAAGAAAGAATTTTTTAAAAATTTTAAACTACTCTCTTCAAGAGATGGTCAGTAGCGCCAGAGGACCTGAATTTGATTCCCAGCACTCACATCAGGCAGCTCACAACCACCAGCATCCAGATTCAGGACATCAGATGTCTGGGGACCCCTTGAGAGCTTGCACTTACAGCACATACCTACACACAGGCCTGCACACATACACATAATTTAAAATAATAAAGGTAACCCTTTCTTAAACTCCAGTAACAGTTTATGAGACTTCAGGGTTTCACGATACTATATACCAGACAACTAAAAAGATAAGACATGAAGTTATTAATAAGAATACAGTGAATGTGGACTGGGGCTGGGACTCACATGGTAGAGTACTTGCCTAGCATGTATAAAGCCCTTGGTTCAAACCCCGGCACTATATAGCCCGCACATGGTAGTGCATACCAGTAATGGTACACAGCAATCTCAAGACCATTCTAAACTTCACATTAAGATCCTCTCTCAAAAAAATGAAATATAGTGAATGCAGTCAGACACTTGATTTTTTTTTAATTTTGGTACAATATGCACGTATGTTTACAAAGTGTTTTCATATACATAGGAAAACAACATCCAAGAAAAGATACTTACTAGAATATACATAGGTTACTTTTAAAAATATGGCAAAATATTCCACAGCATAAAACTGCTATATAACAGGAAACAAGGAAGTACAGCTTTCTCTTATACACTATTTAAATTATACTTGCCACTAGGACATTCAGAGAGTTCTCCTACTGTTTTCCAAATGAAAAGGATATTAAATAACAATCATAATCATAGATTAGAGTGTAACTATGGGGCCATAATTTAAGGACTCCAATTCCAACTCTACCAGTACTGAAACCTTTTAAGTCTTCAAAAAAGAAACACCACAGAATTCCTAAGTTTATGAAACACTGGGTGTAGAATTCCATATGCTTCCTAAAGTATTGGACCCTACACATCCAAGGCAGGTGTGCGCACACAAGGCCAGCACCGACAGAAGAGCCCCTACTCTCAGGAGAGAAGTTGCCTGAAAAGTGGCTTGAGATTTCTTACATTCGCAGCATGACGCTGGCAAGCTGTTGTGTAAAATTATTCCATCCACATTTACACATTTCTTTTAACCTTCTAACATCATGCTGCTAACAATCAATCTTCAAATCCTGGCAAACTGGAGAATTAAAATTGCTTTGTGTGGGCATTCTTAAATCGGAGGCTGAACTGAGAGACAAATTTTGAATTAATTTGAAAACCAAAACAACAACGGGTACTTCATTTTTACTTCAGAAAATTAAGCTTTACTTGGGAACAAAGATCTTCAATACAAAAATGACTTAGCTAACTAAAAGTATTTCAACAGCACCAAATTCTAGATGGCCAAAACCCTGCCTGAGCTGCCGTACCACTCACGACCAGGCTGGGCATGGATGGTAACTACTAGATGTCAGACTTCCCTGGTCAAGTGAGTGACATCAGAGGCTCAGGCACTTCAGCCCAGCGGAGCCTTGGGGCTTGAAGGTCACATGCAGCCTTTGCTGGCATCACTGATCTAGTCCACCACTACGGACGGGGTCATCTGGGTCACATCTGCTCTTCGAAGACTGGAAGCCCAAATTCTCTCCAGTATAGATGCAAGTTCAATTTAGAGTGAAATGTAACACAGGGGGAGCTGCCTCCAAATAGTCTCCAACTCTGTCTGTGCGTGTACACACACACACACACACACACACACACACACACACTTTCTATTATTTCACCTCAGGAACCTAGCTAGTAATTTTTGGAAAGTCCGTGTTCAGTAGTTTCCCGTGCTTGTGCTATGCAGGGGTGAAATTAAACCCATTGATCGCCACCTCCAAGGTCCTGCTGTCCTAAAACAGACGCCAACATCTCCTCCTGTCGCCAGTGATTTCCAACGCCTGGGAAGGGATGTTTCAACCAACAAGTACCTTCCCCGTACCCCACCGCCCCAAGGGCTGTTCCAGGGCCAAGCCTGAAACAGCTGTGCTCTCCAGAATGCACGTTGGCTCGCTCCAGCACTTATTTCAAAGCTTGTATAGCTGCTGGAAAACGCAGTGGGTCCACAAACAGCGAGGCCACACAGCAAGGCAACAAGGAAGCAGCGCCGCTTTACCCCTGGCAAACAGTTACCAAAAACTAGGGGAGAAAAGTCTTGACTAACTGGCATGTGTTCTTTTTTTCATTATAGTTAATAATGCGCATGGCCAGCTACACATTAAGAGTTAAAAAAAAAAAAAAAAAAAAGAACTTACCCCATTCTAGATATTCAAGAATGTTCTTCTCTCTTCTCAGTGGGGAATTATTGCATTCATCATAAAGACAGATGAGTATGTCCAGTAAAGTCTCCACACTGAAGCACTGCCCATTGGTCTGAGCCGGCCCATCTAAAATAAACTGCTCCAACTGCCTCAGACGCACTTCCCCGGACATGTTTGCTTCGATCTCTGCTGGTTTTCTTTTAACTGCCCTTACGATGTCTACAGTGACTATCAGAACCTAAAATTTTAAAGGTGTGGTTTTAAAAAAAATAAACCACTTGTTATTTCAACAACTGTCATGCAATGCCGGTGCTGAATTAAACATCCAACACACCAGTCACCTCACTTAACGGAAGCGTCTTCAATTTCACTCATAAACATATATATCTTCAGGGTAAGTTTCCATAAAATATAGATTTGATATTTTTAAGAGAATAATACAATTAACCTGTATACTTAAATAAAATAATAATTAAAAGTACAACGAACTAAAGAGTCAACACTTCTTTCAAAAACAAAAAACAAAACAAAAAAAACCCAAAAAACTCCTTCATTCAAAATTCAATTCGTGCAACATAATCCTGAAACGAATCCGGTTGCATCATTAATGAATAAAGTCCGCTTGGCATCAGCAATTCACTTCCCGGGAAGAAGAAAAATTGGAAAAGGAGGAGTGGGGGGGGGGGATGTATGGAGGGGGAGGGAAAGCCAAAAATTCTGCTGCAAATGCTCCCAGCCTCCACTCGGCTAGCGCCTGGGCGAGTCCTCCGCGGGGAAGGGAGGGCAGCTCCCGAAGCGGCTCTCCCGGCTCGGAGCACGCCGAGCCTCGGCGGCCGAGCTCTTTCTTCCCAGCTAGGGCTTTGCAGCGAGTCCTGCTTCCAGCGGACTGCGGCGAGGACGCGTCATCTTCCTCCGGGCTTCTCCCGGGGCCTGGCCGGCCGGCGGCGCGGCCGGGGATGAGGCGGGCTGCGGGCGGCTCTGGCGCCGGGCTCCGGGGGCGGCGGCTACTCGGTCGCGCGAGCCCGCTCCATGCCGGAGGCCGCCGTGGGGCCGCGCCGTGCCGCCGGGCGCAGCGCCCGGGCTCCCGCTCGCGGCCGCCGCCGCCGCCGCCCCTCGGCGTGGGGTTTGCGCTGACGAATTCAAAGGACGCGGGCGACAGCCGCGACGGCGGCGGTCCGGGCGGCGGCTCCTGTCCCTTCTTCCCAGCCCGGGGCTGAGGGCATCTTTGCTGACCGACGCAGGCGGCGGAGGCGCGGGAGGAGGGGGCGCTGCCGCCGCGGAGGAGACCGGAGGCTGCCGCAGCCCGGTTCCCAACCACTCCCTTCCTCCTCTGCCAGCCTCCCTCCCCCGCCCGCCCGCCTGCTCGCTCGCAGGCCCGCGCCGCTCGCGCCCGCGCCCTGGGCTCCGCGAGGCCGCTCCCGGCGCCGCGGCGCGCAGGCGGAGGCTCGCCGACTGTCCGGATCCAAAATGGCGGCGCACCCCGCCCCCCCCCGCCCCCCCGACCCCGCGCCGAGCCGAGCCGAGCCGAGCCGAGCCGAGCGGCGTGCTGCGGCCCAGCCGAACCCGGGCCCCGCGGGAGGGGGAGCGCCTCGGCCGGCTCGTGGCGCTGCGGCTGCGGCTGCGGCTGCGGCAGCGAAGGGAGCCGGGGGTCCCGGGGGTCTCGGGGGTCCCGGAGGAGTCGGGTGTGGAACGGGAGGGCCCGGCCAGGCACGGGCTGGGAACTGCGCCGCGCTGCCTCCCCGCCGTCCGGGGTCCCCGAGGTGTCTACAGACCAACCCCTCGGACCCTCCCCTGAGCCGGGCTTCCTCCACGTCTGCGGAGACGTCGCCTAGTCCTACACGGGGACCCCCGGCGGCTTCCAATCGCTCTAAGGAAACACCCCCTCTCCGGACGCTGTGTACCTGCCCACCCTGCCCCCATTCGGCTTTCCCACGCCCCAGAGTCCTGATGTCTTAGTGTTCCTAATTTACAGCACGTGTCTCATTCCCCGGGATTAGAAAATACTAATCAGAGACTGGTCTGCTTCCACCATCCGTGTCGTGCATACGTGTTCTCATAGGACAGTGATTCCCATTTCTGTTCCCCCAAAGTTTCCCAACGTGAAGCCTGGTGTTTTCTCCTCCGGAAACAGACTGACTAGATCATGCCCCTTACGCTTCAGCCAAGGTTAGAGCCTACCGGGGACAGGTCACCGCTGTCATCAAACCTACAGCCCCCTCTGTCAGCACACTTTCAGGTATGCGCACAGCCCACTCTGCAACCCAGGAGCACAATGCAGCAAAAACAAGTCAGTGAAGAGCCAAGGCACCTGCTGCTGCCAGTGGGGCCCTTTCGGGGTTTTGTGATCTTGGATTTTGAGAGAGAGTTCCCTCCAAAATGCTCCTGGAAGGTCCTGCTTCTGATACAGCTAAACTGGGTCATAGCACTTCTGTTACACGCCCCCCGCCTCCCAGGACTGCCATCTGTGATCGTCCTCCAGAACGTGATTATTTTATATTCCTTCCCCACACCCGTTTTCCATGGCAATGCCTGTAATGAATCACTTTTCCATTTCAGTAATACAAAAGAGAGGAAGAACTAGATATGAAGGCTGAGGTTAGAGTTGCCGTGATCCACAGAATAGTGTGAATCTTTATACTTTCCAAGTCCATTCTTGCCGGGCATAAATAAGGACAGCCTTATTTTCAATGTGTTCTTGACATGTGAGTGATATTTAAGTAGTCAGACAAAAGGTGAGTCATTTCCAGCCATGACATCTATATGTGTCTGTAATTGTACACATAAATTGTAAATGTGAAATGTAATCCTAAACTAGGTAATTTTATTTGATATTATTAGTTACTGTTGTCATTTCATTGTCGTTGATGTTTACACTTTTCTTTTCTACACATTTGAAGGAAAGTGTTAGCTAGTAAAGGTCAGTTTTATACGTCTGTACTTATCTATCTAGGTCAAGACCTGTTCTTCAGCCACCAAGCTTTTAAGGTGAAATCAGCACGTTTTTAACAATTGTGCTTGTCTATGAGAGTAACTAATAAAGATGAGCACACAGAGACCAGATGGTTCAGGAAAAAAAAAAAAAAGCAAAAAACCTGCTGCCAAGCCTGACAACCTGGGTTCTAGCCCCGGGCCCAACACGAGAGTATAGAATCCAATCCCCGCTCATTGTCCTCTGACCTCCACGCTCCTGCAGTGGTATGCATGCACGTGCACATACACAAATAAAATGTAATTTTTTTTAAGTCTAAAAATAATTGAGAGGAAGGTAAAACCTGTCTGTTCTCTTTAAGTGTCTAACTGGTAATAGGAATGTATGAATTGCAGGTGCTATTTTTTATAGGGCTTGGAAAGGGATACAGCGTGGCCAAAGACACTGCCCGCTGAGCCACATCACCACCCCCAGCCTTAAACACAATTTTTAACAAAAGATTCAAGCTGTTTGTCCTCTCTACCTATTCTATTAGCACGTGGGTACCACCCATAGACCAGGGGAACTGAAACTTATTTTAAAAACCTTTCCAAATTATTTAGAGGGTAGAGGAGAGAACTTATTTTTTTTTTTAAAGCACAAAGGGAAGGAAGAAGGGTGAACCCAATCAATTTTGCTTGAATAATTCAAGCTTAGGGACTTAATAATTAACTAAACACTAAACACATTGTGTGGGTGTTATTTTAAATGTTCCAGTTGAAGTGTGAACGTGCTTGTTAATGAAACTGAGCTCAAGCCAAAGAAAGGGGCAACCCAGTGGTGGTACAGCTCTTGAAGTGTTACAGGAGACACGGGCTGTCTGGCAGGGTGCTCTTTGGGAAAAGAGCCTAGGGGAAAGGTCTTCGTGAAATTCAGCTGAAGAATCAGAGGTTAAATGTGTCCCACAGCACACATCCAGTCCTGCTGAACTAACCAGAGAACCAGAGGGTTTTAGGAAGGTGTTGAGAATGTACCCTGCCATTCAGAAAAGACAAGACAGGAGACAGGGCTGTTAAAAAAGGACGGAAGTGATTAAACAGTCCCCAATGTAAGCTTTCCAATTAATTCTCCAATTCCGGGCTAAGAAATAACAAAAAGTCATGTACCAATTAACGTTTATAACAACCAGCCCTATGCCTACCTTGGCCCATCTTACTCAAGAATAGTTTCAATAATGGAGAACTCCATTATTGGAGGAATGGGCCTGGGGAGACAGACAGCTCTGTGGACAAAGTCCTTGCCATTCAAGCAAGAGGACTTGTGTTCGATTCCTCAGAACCTCTATAAAAAGGGAAGCACAGCTGGAGGCTGGAACCTCTGCACAAGGGAGGCAAAGTCGGACAGATCCCTGGGGTTCACTGGTTGGCCAAACTAGCCTACGTGTCAGGTTCCATGCCAGTCTGCCTTTACAGCCTCAGGCAAATGTACGCCTGCACACATGGAACTCATACATTACTTACTAATAACGGAGTCAAAAGCAAGGTTCCTGCATGGTAGGACTTAATGTGAAGTCAGACCTCTGTATCTCGGTCTGCAGTGTCAACCAACCACAGACAGACAATATACTAACAACATACACACTTTTTTGTTTGTCAGTATTCCAATAACAAATAACTCAGTATAATAACTAATTTCACACCATTTCTATTACATTAGGTATTTAAAATGATCTAGAGCTGTTTGAAAGTATGTAAGAGGACATGTGTAAGTTCTATACAAATACTACATAAGAACCTGAGTAATCTTGAATTATGCTGAGGTGGGGCTGGAGTGAGGAGAGGTCCTAGAACCAATCTCCAGCAAATGCCAAGGAATAACCATAGTCCCTCAACCCTCTGCCATCTACAAACCCACGAGCACAGTTCTAGACCTGTACCCTTGAACCCTCTTTGTGCATTAGCCACCTTTCCTGGATGAGTGTGGCCAGCACCCCTCCCCAAAGAAACCCTCTTTACGGTGAATGGAGACTGTCCCAGGAAACCGGAACTGGACCAATGCAGAGATCAATGGACTATGGAGACCCCGAACCAACAGACATATCTCCATCATCGCTCCTGCCTCTGTGGCTCAGGGAACACTTCCGAGGAGGAGCGGGGCAGAAAGAGTGTAAGAATCAAAGTCTGCTGTGAAACAGTCTCCCCTAGAAAGGGCTGTATAAACACAACTGGAACAGAGGCAATCCATGGTCATGTGAGCAGGGAAGGGGGACATTTTTGTGGAGTCCCACCCCTAGACAGAGAACTGCAGGCAACTAATGACTGCTTGGAGAAGGAGAATTAGCCTCCCCTGGGACAAACCCCTATAGTGGCTGTCTGTTGGGGGGGGGGCACACATGTGGAAGTCAGAGGACCATTCTGTTCAAGGGTTTCGACTTTAAGTTTGATCCTCGACACCCATGTATAAAGCCCAGTGAGGCTACTCTTGGAGGCAGAAACAGAAGAATCCCTGAGGCTCTCTGGCCAGCTAGTCAAAGTGATCATCTCCAGATTCAGTGAGAGACCCTATCTCAAAAACTAAGTTGAAGAAGAATTGAGGAAGACACAGATGTCAACCTGAGGTGCGCACACGCACATGTGTAACACACACACACACACACACACACACACACACGTGCATACTTTTTTTTTATTAAAAAATTTATTTTACATACCAACCACAGATCCCCCTCTCATCCCTGCTCCTGCTGCCCCCAACCCCGCCTAACCTCCCCCCCAACCCACCCCTTGTCCCCTCCTCCAAAAGGAAATAAATTCTCCCATGGGGAGACAGAAAAACCTGGTACATTCAGTTGAGGCAAGACCAAGCCCCTCCCTCACTGCATCAAGAGTGAGCAAGGTGTCTAACCATAGGTAATGGTATCTACAAAGCAGCCCATGCACCAAGGATAGATCCTGATCACACTGCCAGGGGCCCCTCAAACAGACCCAGCTACACAACTGTCTTCTGCTTGCAGAAGGTCTAGTCCAGTCCCATGCAGGTTCCACAGCTGTTGGTCTAAAGTTCATGAGTTTCCACTAGCTTGGTTTAGTTGTCCCTGTAGATCATGATCTTAACACCCCCCACCCCTTGCTCATTTAATCTCTCTTCCCACTCTTCGACTGGACTCCTGGAGCTCTGCCTAGTGTTTAGTTGTGGATCTCTGCCTCTGCTTCCATCAGTTACTGGATGAAGGCTCTATGATGACAGTTAGGGTAGTCACCAATCTGATTACCAGGGTAGGCCAGTTCAGGCACCCTCTCCACTATTGCTAGTAGTCTAATCTGGGGTCTTCCTTGTGGATTCCTGGGAATTTCCCTAGCACCAGGTTTCTCCCTTACCCCATAATGTCTCCCTCTGTCAAGATATCTCTTTCATTGCTCTCCCACTCTATCCCTCCCCCAGCATGACCGTCCCATTCCCTCATGCTCTCATCCCCCATCCCTTCCCCTCTATTGCCTCCTCTCATCCCCAGTTTACTCTTGCTGCTATGAACATAGTTGAACAAGTGTCCTTGTGGTATGATTGAGCATCCCTTGGGTATATGCCCAAGAGTGCTATCATTGGATCTTGAGGTAGATTGATTCCCAGTTTCCTGAGAAACCACCATACTGATTTCCAGAGCACACACACATACTTTATAAGGGAAAAAATTTTAAGGGACTAGGGTGTCACTCAAGAATATATGCTTGAGTCCCCAGCACTAATAATGAAAACTCAAAATTGAAAATTGATCTTTAAAAAATGCTCTATTTCTGACCAGCCATTGTGAGGATTTTTAACTATCATGGTTTTAATGGGGGCAGTGCTTCTATTTTACATTTATTTTGTTTTTATTCTCTCTCCTCCCCCCCCCCTGTGTGTTTGATTAACTTGGGTTCATAAACTAATATTTCCCACTGCTTGTCAGCAGATCTTGCCCATTTCTCCCTATCTTTCCATCTCTCACTAAAGCACCACATAAACAAGCTCTCCCATGAACAGAATTTTTTAAACTATTTATGGTCAAACATAATACAGATAGTATCTACTGATAGAGCTACTTAGTAAGTTTGAACATTGGAAAGATACCTAGAGGCCCTTTATAAATTCTCGAAAAACAAAACAACAAAAAAAGAAGCAATACATCTTTGTGTCACTAAACAAGTGTTCCATAGCATATACAAATGTAACACATCTTCAAATAATATTCTACAACAAAGATGTCTTTTCAATTACCAGATATGTGACCAAAGATGCTGTCTTACTTAGGGTTTCCATTTCTGTAATAAAATACCATGACCAAAAGCAACTTTGGGAGGAAAGGGTTTATTTCAGTTTACAGTTGTAGCCCACCATGAAGGGAATTCAGGGCAGGAACTCAAGACAGGAACCCAGAGGCAGGAACTGAAGAAGAAGCCTGTAGGGGGTTGCTGCTTGCTGGCTTGCTCTGCATAGCTCTTGCAGCTTGCTTTTTTACTCAACCCAGGACTATCTGCCCAGGGATGGCACTGCCCACAGCAGACTTGGCCCTTCCGCATCAATTAAGAAAATGCCTCATAGGCTTACCTACAGGCCAATATGATAGGGCAATTTCTCAGTTGAGGTTCCCCGTTCTCAGATGTCACTAGCTTTGTGTTAATTGACACACCTACTATCGTTTACAAGACCTTCCATGATCTGGTACCTGACTACCCACTTGACTTCATCTACCTCCATTCCCCAGCTCATCATGCTATCATCAACTCCCCCCGCCCCCCCCCCACACCCCATCCATATTCCTGCCTCCGGTCTTTGCAGTTTGCCATTTTCTCTGCCTGGAAGATTCTTTGCCCATGCATAGCACAGCCCCATTTAAGTTTTTGCTCAAACATCACTTTATCCACCCACCCCCATCTTGCCATTTTATATCTTAGCCTTTTTCATAATACTGTATGTATTTATGGCACTGTATATTGCTTATTTGTGTGAGCGCCGCTTAGTCCCTGGATTTCTCCTCTGAACAGTGGCCCTGTGGAGGTAGGAATGATCCACGCCTTTCATCCAGCACAGCGGCTTCAGCCCACACTCTGCTTTGTCCTGTTCTTTGTGTAGCATGGAAACTCCCTCAGAGAACCAGGAGCTGGCACTGTCAGTCTCTCCCTAGGCCAAGAAGACAGGCTCTCCATTGGCCTGCCTGGTCCTAAGGATTTTCCCATGCTTCTTTTATGCTGCCGCCTGTAGGGAACCGAGGGCCCGTGTCCGCTCAGCGAGCATTCTACCACTCAGCTGCGCTGCCAATCCTCGACTGGATTTTTTTTTAATTATTATATTTGTGTTTTAATTTTACACATCAGCCATGGGTTCCCCTGTCCTCCCCCCTCCTGCCCCCATACCCACCTTCCCCCCAGCCCCGCCCCTCCATTCCCATCTCCTCCAGGATCAAGGCACCCCTGGGGATTCATTTAAACCTGGTGGATTCAGTACAGGCAGGTCCAGTCCCCTCCTTCCAGGCTGAGCAAAGTGTCCCTGTGTAAGCCCCAGGTTCCAAACAGCCAGCTCATGCACTAAGAACAGGTCCGGGTTCCACTGCCTGGGTGCCTCCCAAACAGTTCAAGCTATTCAATTGTCTCATTTATCCAGAGGGCCTGATCCAGCTGGGGGCTCCACAGCCTTTGGTTCATAATTCATGTGCTTCCATTCGTTTGGCTATTTGTCCCTGTGCTTTTCCAATCTTGGTCTCAACAATTCATGCTCTTACAGTCCCTCCCTCCTCTTTCTCGACAATTGGACTCCTGGAGCTCCACCTGGGGCCTGGCTGAGGATCTCTGCATCCACTCCATCAGTTATTGGATGAGAGTTCTAGCACGACTGTTAGGGTGTTTGGCCATCCCATCACCAGACTAGGTCAGATCAGGCTTTCTCTTGACCATTGCCAGCAGTCTACAGAGGATGTATCATTGTGGATTTCTGGGAACCTCTCCAGCACTCTGCCTATTCCTGCTCTCATGTGGTCTTCATTTATCATGGTCTGTTATTCCTTGTTTTTCCTTTCTGTTCTTGATCCAGCAGGGATCTCCTGCTCCCCTAAGCTTTCTTTCCCTCAAACCTTGCCCTTCATTACTCCCACTGTCGTCCAGGTTGTTCATGTAGATCTCATCCATTTCTCTGTCATTGGGTGATCCCTGTGTCTTTCCTAGGGTCCCGTTTTCTAGGTAGCCTCCCTGGAGTTGTGTAGCAGTCTAGTCATCTTTGTTTTGCATCTAGTATCCTCCTATGAGTGAGTACATACCATGTTTGTCCTTCTGAGTCTGGGTTACCTCACTCAGGATGATTTTTTTCTAGATCCATCCATTTGCCTGCAAACCTCATGATGTCATTGTTTTTCTCTGCTGAGTAGTACTCCATTGTGTATATGTACCATATTTTCTTTATCCATTCTTCAGTTGAAGGGCATCTAGGTTGTTTCCAGGTTTTGCCTAATACAAACAATGCTGATATGAACATAGCTGAGCAAATGCCCTTATGGTATGATTGAGCATTCCTTGGGTATATGCCCAAGAGTGCTACAGCTGGGTCTTGGGGGAGATGGATTCCCAATTTTCTAAGGAAGCGCCATATTGATTTCCAAAGTGGCTGTACAAGCTTGCATTCCCACCAGCAGTGGAGGAGAGTTCCCCTTGCTCCACATCCTCTCCAGCATAAGCTGTCTTCTGTATTTTTGATCTTAGCCACTCTGACAGATGTAAGGTGGTATCTCAGAGTCATTTTGATTTGCATTTCCCAGATAATTAGGAATGTTGAGCAATTCCTTAAATGTCTTTCAGCCATTTGAACTTCCTCTGTTGAGATTTCTCTGTTTAGTTCTATAGCCCATTTCTTAATTGGACTGTTGGGCATTTTGAAGTCTAATTTCTTGAGTTCTTTATATATTCTGGATATCAGCCCTCTGTCAGATGTGGGGTTGGTGAAGACTTTTCCCATTCTGTAGGCTGTCGCTTTGTCTTGTTGACTGTGTCCTTTGCTCTACAAAAGCTTATCAGTTTCAACAGGTCCCATTGATTGATTGTTTCTCTCAGTGTCTGTGCTACTGGTGTTATATTTAGAAAGTGATCTCCAGTGCCAATGCGTTCAAGAGTACTTCCTACTTTCTCTTCTATCAGGTTCAGAGTAATTGGATTTATGTTGAGGTCTTTGATCCACTTGGACTTAAGTTTTGTGCACGGTGACAGATATGGATCTATTTGCAGCCTTCTACACATTGACATCCAGTTATGCCAGCACCATTTGTTGAAGATGCTTTCTTTTTTCCATTGTACATTTTTGGCTTCTTTGTCAAAAAATTATATGTTCATAGGTGTGCGGGTTAATGTCAGGGTCTTCAATTCGATTCCATTGGTCCACATGTCGGTTTTTATGCCAGTATCAAGCTGTTTTTATTATGGTAGCTCTATAGTAGAGCTTGAGGTCGGGGATTGTGATGCCTCCAGAGGTTGTTTTATTGTACAGGATTCTTTTGGCTATCCTGGTTTTTTTTTGTTTTTCCATATGAAGTTGACTATTATTCTTTCCAGATATGTGAAGAATTGTGTTGGTAATTTGATGGGGATTGCGTTGAATTTGTAGATTGCTTTTGGTAAGATCACCATTTTTACTATGTTAATCCTGCCTATCCATGAGCATGGGAGATCTTTCCATTTTCTGACATCTTCTTCAATTTATTTTTTCAGGGACTTAAAGTTCTTGTCATATAGGTACTTCACATACTTAGTTAGAGTAACCCCAAGGTATTTTATATCATTTGTGGCTATTTACAATCTCATGGAAACTGAATAATGTTCAACTGAATCACCAATGGATTAAGGAAGAAATAAAGAAAGAAATTAAAGACTTCCTAGAGATCAATGAAAATGAATACACCACATACCCAAACTTATGGGACACTATGAAAACAGTGCTAAGAGGGAAATTCATAGCACTAAATGCCCACATAAAGAAGTTGGAGAAATCTCATGCTAGTGACTTGACAGCACACCTGAAAGCCCTTGAACAGGAAGAAGCAAAGTCTCCCAGGAGGAACAGATGCCAGAAAATCATCAAATTGAGAGCTGAAATCAATAAAATAGAAATAAAGAGAACAATACAAAGGATTAATGAAACAAAGAGTTGGTTCTTTGAGAAGATCAACAAGATAGACAAGCCCTTATCCAAACTAACCAAAAGACAGAGAGAGAGCATCCAAATTAACAAAATCAGAAATGAAAAGGGGGACATAACAACAGACAATGAGGAAATCCAGAGAATCACCAGGTCATACTTCAAAAACCTCTACTCCACAAAACTCGAAAATCTAAAAGAAATGGATAATTTTCTGGATAGGTACCACATACCTAAGTTAAATCAAGACCAGATAAACCATTTAAATAGTCCAATAACCCCTAAGGAGATAGAATCAGTCATTAAAAGTCTCCCAACCAAAAAAAGCCCAGGACCAGATGGTTTCACTGCAGAATTCTACCAGATCTTCAAAGAAGACTTAATACCAAAACTCTTTAACTTGTTCCACACAATAGAAGCAGAAGGAATATTACCAAAATCCTTCTATGAGGCTACAATTCCCCTGATTCCTAAACCAAACAAAGATGCAACAAAGAAAGAGAACTACAGACCGATCTCCCTCATGAACATTGATGCAAAAATACTCAATAAAATTCTGGCAAACAGACTCCAAGAACACATCAAAACAATTATCCACCATGATCAAGTAGGTTTCATCCCAGGGATGCAAGGGTGGTTCAACATATGAAAGTCCGTCAATGTAATACACCATATAAACAAACTCAAAGAAAAAAAACACATGATCATCTCACTAGATGCAGAAAAGGCATTTGACAAAATCCAACACCCCTTCATGATAAAGGTCTTGGAGCGATCAGGAATACAGGGAACATACCTAAACATAATAAAGGCAATCTACAGCAAGCCAACAGCCAACATCAAATTAAATGGAGAGAAACTCAAAGCAATACCACTAAAATCAGGAACAAGACAAGGCTGTCCCCTCTCCCCATACTTATTCAATATAGTACTTGAAGTTCTAGCCAGAGCTATAAGACAACATAAAGAGATTAATGGGATACAAATTAGAAAGGAAGAAGTCAAGCTCTCCCTATTTGCAGATGACATGATAGTATACATGAATGACCCCAAAAATTCAACCAAGGAACTTATACAGCTAATAAAAACCTTCAGCAACATAGCAGAATACAAGATCAACTCAAAACAATCGGTAGCCCTTCTATATACAATAGGCAAACAGGCTGAGAAGGAAATCAGAGATACATTGGCTGGATTTTTAAGTCTAGGAAAACCAGTGTGTTGGCAATGTCTTTTCTTATACAATAGCTGTCAAGCAGCAATAACAACAGCTAGTGTGTACTGAGCAAACCTCTGTGCTAAGCACCCGACACTATATTCACTGAGTTCTCTTTCTACGAGGCCGAGCTCAATGGCACATGCCTGTAATCACAGAACTCTAGGACAATCATGAATGTAAGGCTGGCCTAGAGCTACACAGCAAGATCCCATCTCAAAACCATCTAGGACCAAGGGGATGGTTCTGTATGTAAAGTACTTGCTGCACAAGAGTGGGGACCTGAGCTCAGATCCCAAACATTCCTGTAAAATGCCAGGCACAGAAACATGTGCCAGTCAGTAGAGCCAGATTGTGGAGTTTCAGCTTCAGTAAGAGACCCTGTTTCTGAAAATAAAGATGAAAACAGTTTAAAAAGGCACTCAGCATTGACCTCTGTACCACCACATACCCATCCCCTCCACTGACTTCCTCCACTCCTGCCCCAACTGCTTGCACGTGCATGCGTGCACACGCCCCTCCCCCCCACACACACACAAATTGAGCATATAAGGTTACCACAGGCTGGAGAAGGTACCAGGGAGGAGAGACTGATCAATAAGAGTTGAGGTAAGGAGTTCTGGTGTGTTGCTCACAACAGGATGATGATAGACTGTAGACTATATAGACTATGCATTACATATTTTCAAAGCTGAGATAGAATTCTGAATATTTTGGTAAAAGTATTCAGTATCAGTAAGTAATTGATAAAAGTTTAAAGAGATAAAAATGCTTAAATTGACTTAAACATTGTCCATTGTATTCACATATCAAAGTGTCACATGGTATTTCGTTGACATGTATAATTTTTTTTTATTAGTCTGTTAACAAGCTTGGTGGTACAAAAATGTAGTAACAGAAGTCAGGAGTCTGAAACAGAAGGATAATAAATTCAAGCAGAGGGTGGGCTATATAATAAGACTGTAACTCAAAAAACAAAACTCAATTAAGTTAAATAAAAGTAAAGTTTGTGGGCTAGAGAGACAGCACAGTGGTTAAGAGCGTGGATTGCTCTCGCAGAGGACCTGAGCTGGGATCCCAGCACCCATACTGGACAGCTCACAACTGCCTCTGACTCCAGCTCTGAGGGATCTGATACTTCTTCTGCCTTCCTGGGGCACTGCACTCACATGCACAAACCACAGTCACACATACATATATACACACAATTTAGAAATAAAAATAAAATCTTTGTAGTAAAATTTGTGTACTTTGAGGAAACACTGTCCTAGCATACCCCATAATGAGGAAAAAGAAATTACCAGTTATCGATTGACCATAGACTATGCCTTATTATCAAACCGGGAAAAAAGAGAGAACCCTAATAAGTTGACTATAACCTTGGAGCACAGAGAACAGTTTCCTGTGGAGGTTCACGTCAACTGGTTTCCTTCTTAAAGACGAGCAAATCAAAGAGAACCACTTTCTCAAGAAGATTATTTTACACAGACCAACTCTCAACTCCCAGGATCGTGAATTCCAAAATCAGACAGAGATTGTGGGACTGCAGCCCCTGAGGAGTTTGCAAGTGTACACATCAGTTCAGTTCTAACAGGCAGCCTCTCAGATGGCTCAGAAACCACCTGCCAGAAGGTAAAGAGTCGAGGAGAACAGATGCTCTCTGCAGGCCCCATTCAGCGGCAAGGCTCAGCATCTCCACACCAGTATGGGGGACTAATTAAGCTCACAGGCATACGCTGGAGCTAGCGATTATGCTTTAGAATAGACCGTGACCTCTCTCTGACCCAGAGGATCGCACTATCAGCATTTACAAGTGCAAGAAATACTGTGCCGTCAGCAACGTGCTTTTCAATGAGAAATGGAACAAAGAATAATAAAATAATAACAAGTACCAAGGCAAAACCCAGACCTGGGAACGATGTTCCGAGTACCTGTCATTCATGAGAAGGAGAGAAATTGAAAATTCGACCTAAGAGCTTGACTGGGACCTCCCTCAAATAAGAAAGGCCCCCAACACTGTAGAATATTTTTTTAAAAATTCAGGCAGAGGGTAAGAAATATTGTAAAGTAATTTATAATTAATAGATGTGGGGCCTTATTCCAACCACTTGTTCAGACACTAGAACAGCTGAGACTAGGTAGGATACCTTATCAAGGAATGGCGTCAGAAGGAAAAAAGAAATGATTTTTCTTTACTCCAACAGTGTGTTAGCTTTCCATCACTATAACAAATGCCTGAGATAATTAATTTATAAGGGGAAAATGTTTAACTCACTAAGTATTGAAGGTTTCCGTCTGTGGTTGGTGACATTGTTGCTTTGGCCTGTGGTATGACATCATGGCAGAAATGTATGGCAGAGCCAAACCACTTACCTCATGGATGGAAAGTAAAAGAAAGCGGAAGGGGTTGGACCCATACCCCCTTCAAGAGCTCCCCCTCGGAGGGCTTAATGTTAGTTACTTTGTTGCTGTGAGAAAATGCCTGGCGGAAGCAACAGACCAGCAAGAAGTTTGTTTGGCTGATGGTTTCTGGAGATTTCAGTCCCTCATGCGGAGACAGGGCGGTTGGAGCAGCTCCATCAGTGCCAGCAGGAGCACATGGTACTGGCTGTTGACCTGACAGTAGCTGTTGGCATAGCACGGCCCAGGAAGCAGGCCCAGGACCTGGGCAGCTAGAACCCTCAAATATCCACTTCTAGACACCTACTTCCACAAGCCAAGCTCTGCTTTCTACAGGCTCCACAACCTTCAAATAAGAGCACTAGCTGGGGACCCGGCATTCACGCCTGGAGACTGTTGGGACATTGCAGATTCAAACTGTAACAACCTCCGCTGGGCTCCATCTATTAAAGGTTCTATCTGTTCTTACATTTCCTCCCTGGGGAAGACCAGCTTCCACCACAGGGGCCTTTGGAGGAAACTTTAAGATCCAAAACACAGCGATTAGACTTTCCAGCTCTTTGAAACTGTTTCTCCAGATGATCATGTGTTGTCCCATGGAAGCAGTTGTGCATTACAGGATCATCTCCTGAGCGTGGACCCGAGGAACGCCTGAGCTATCCACATCCGTTGGCTCATGCTGCCGCATAAGGACACAATTTATTTAACAGCCTCAAGGTAAAATGCCATGTGTGACTAGGAAGCAAATGTTTCCTGTACATAAAAATTAAAAGGGGCCAGCTACTACTAGTGTCCTCTGACTTCCACACGTGTACTGTGGTGAATACACACACACACACACACACACACACACACACACACAAATAAATAAAGTAACATTTTTAACAAAATAATCTAGACAGTGATAAAACTACCAGCTTGCACTCATTAAGTAGTTAAGTAATTAATTATCCCACAAAAGTCTTAACTAGTCACTAGTAAATATCAAGTTCTTTTTAAACAAGATTTATTTTATTTATAAATTACATCTGTATCTCTCTCTCTCTGTGTGTGTGTGTGTGTGTGTGTGTGTGTGTGCTTGTAACACACACATGAGTACAAGCACCTGAAGAGGCCAGGAGAGAACATTGGATCCGCAGGAGCTGGAGTTACAGGTAGTTGGCAACTTTTGGACTCGGGTGCTGGGAACTAAACCTGGGTCCTCTGCAAGAACCCCAAGGGCTCTTAGCCTCTGAACCACTTCTCCAGCCCCCCACATTATTTTTTAAAGATATTACTAAAGGCTAAGAATGTAGCTTAGCCAGGCAGTGGTGGCGCATGGCTTTAATACCAGCACTCGGGAGGCAGAGGCAGACAGATCTCTGTGAGTTCGAGGTCAGCCTGGTACAGAGTGAGATCCAAGACAGGCACCAAAATTACACAGAGAAACCCTGTCTCAAAGAACCAAAATAAATAAATAAATAAATAAAAGAATGTAGCTTAAAGGTAGGCCCTTAGTCTCATTCTCAGTACTGAAAAAAAAAAAATAAGATTATTATCAAGATAGCTTAATTCATTCAGCTATCCACAAGTGCTTACCAAAGCTCCAATTTATATCAGGTCCAGAGAACAAGGTGTATGGAGATGATGCCAAAACCTCAATACATAAATCCCCAAAGACACACTTTACTTTCAAATTAGAAGCCAATATTACCATTGTCCTTTTAGTTGGGGAAGATGATGTAGAAAAAGGCTGAAGCAAAGGATTTTCCTTGAGAAGGTGAGGAAGGCCGGGTGGTAGTGGTATACGCTTTTAATCCCAGCACTCGGGAGGCAGAGGCAGGTGGATCTCTGTGAGTTCGAGGCCAGCATGGGCTACAGAGTGAGTTCCAGGAAAGGCACAAAGCTACACAGAGAAACCCTGTCTCAAAAAACAAAACAAAACAAAAAAGGTGAGGGAGAACACACCTTTGAAATACACACAGAGCAGAGAAACCAATAGACAGGGTTTTTAACAACAACAATACACCAATATTCACGCTGCAGAAAGCTAGATGAGAGGGGAGAACCAGGTCCCTCTATAAAGGACAACATCGCAGATGACCAAACCCAGCATGTCTAACTTACATCTCCTGTGGGTAATTTAATATTCGAAGGCCCAATTCTATGAGGACAGGGCTGGGTGGAGCCGATTTTGAGAGGAGACAGTGATAGCTGTCTGGTGGTTTAGGGGTGTTATACATGATCATTATTATTCCAGGTGAGAGCATCACTGATTGCTAAAAGCAGTAGGAAGACGTCAAAGGGCAGGAACCCAGGAGAGGTCCCGGGATTCAGTCCAGCAGGTTCAGTTTCAGCAGGGAATTAGAACAGAGGCCAAGAGCTCCCACACAAGCTAACCAGGTGAAAGAACAGGGGTTAGTCAGGAGCTCTCTGAGGTGTCTGGGGGCTGAATGTAACTCTATAAGTTATGGAAGCAAGGGCCATTTTCAATACCTCACAGACTGATGGTGTGTGCCTGTCATCCCCAGCCCTGGAAGCCCGAAGCAGGAGGATCCTAAGTGTGGAGCCAACCTGGCCCACACAGAGAGAAACCCATCTCAAAAAAGCAAAAAGCAAAAACAAACAGCTGTGGAGACAGATCAGTTAGTGAAGGGCTTGCCAAACTAGTATAAGGACCCAAGTTTGGATCTTCAGAATCCATGGAAAAGCCAGGCACAATAGTGCACTTTGGTAATTCTGGCTCTGGGGAAGTAGCCAGAATGATGCCTGTGCTTGCTGGCCAAACTGTGCAGCTCCAGGTTCAGTGGTAGACCCTGTCCCCTCCCCCAACATAAGGTGGAGAATGATTGAAGAAAACATCTGATGCTGACTTCTGGGCTCTACACACACACACACACACACACACACACACACACACACACACACACGCACACACAAAAATAAACAGAAAGATATTTATCTGTTGGTCAGAGTTCCTACTCTAAACCATAAGATCATTCTAACCCTAGCCTAGGTCCTCTATGGAGTAAAAGACTGGAGGTCATCGCTGCTGGGATCTGGTTGAAACCAGAACAGCTATTGATAAATATCAATCGAAAACTATCTCCCTCACTACCCTAGCACGATGCCCAACACGTGTCACAGTCTGGCCATCATTCTGGGTGAAGTCAAGCCTGGGAACCTCTTGCACAGGCTGCACACAATTCAGAGCCTGGGTTGGCCTGCCTGCTAGTGCACTGGACTTTGGCCACTGGAACTGAGACGCAGAGTGCTTCTCATCTAGTTGGCTACTGCAGAGCCTGTCCACAGTGGAACCCCGAAGGTTAAACAATAAGGAACTATTGTAGAGCCAGGAGCCATGGTTTACAAGCAAATTAGTCTTGTAAGGGAAAATCTCTTGAAGAGCTAGGGAAGGTATAATGCCCTCTTCAAGGAACAGTAAGATGGCAATTGGATGCCATGAGTATGACCCTTTACTACAGCCCTGCACCGACTCTCTCACACATGCTCACTCAGCAAACATACATTGAGCACTGACTGCATGCCAGACAGTGGGGTGTATGTTTCAGTCTCTGGGAAGTGAGCGCATCAAATCCACCTCTTCTCTCCAGCTTTCTCTCTCTCCCTGGCCTCACTCCAGTCTGTGAATACATCTTTCTGTGGCAATTTCTTTTACTTCTGTACCCTCTATTTTCTAGTCTCTCTCCCTCCTCCTCCTCCTCCCTTTGTCCTCCCCCTCCGCTTTCCCTGTCCTCTCTCTTCTCTCTTCCTTTCTCCCCACCTCCTTCTCCCTCTCATTTTCTTTGTTTTATAGCCCATGCTGGTCTCAAACTCACAATGTTCCTGCCTTAGCCTCCTGAGGATGGGAATTACAGGCATAGACACTTTACCCAGCACCCGCTCGCTCGCTCGCTCGCTCGCTCTCTCCCTTACCTTCCCATTACACTCTTTCCCCTTAACTGCTCATAAAGCTGAATGGAAAATAGATTAAAAGTAGTTACTGTGTAATCGGTCTCAGTTATTTAGGAAAAAAAAAAGTTTCCTCTTAAGGAAGTTCCTGTTAGATACATTAAGAGTGGGGAGTGAGGACAAATAACACCATGGTAACACTTACCAGTCTACTCATGTAGACTGGGTGAGCTAGCTACCTACGGGAGGCCGGCACTGAAGGAAGACATGGCCAGGAATGTGTCTGCTGGCAACTGGAGAGGGCAGGTGGGTAAAGGAAAGTTTTACCCAGGGGACTTTCTACCGGGGCAGTGAAAATGGGTCATCCATGCACATTCCATGGGGAGTCTGCCTGAGGACATTTTCTCACACAATTTGTTCTGATTCCCACACCACACCTAGGAGGGAGGCAGGATTATGACCTGCAGTTGAGGAAAGAGGCGAAGAACGTGAGAGGCAGAACAGGAACTAGTCTGAGACCAAAGCCCACTGTGACTGAACAAAGAGAGCCATCCTGAACTTAACAGCTCAGTTTGCTAGAACCAAGTCAAGGGGGGCCACCGTGAGGGGTTCGGAGGGCTCCTGCCCACAGTGTGCTACTCTCAATCAATGTTATGCATGAGGTCCCTGGCACAGACAGTTCACCAAAAGATTACTGAATGCATAAGCAGGACTCAAAACAGCAAGCACCAGGCGTTTCTGAACTAGAAAAATCGTGAGTACACCCATTATGATTGGTTTGAAAGTCAATTTGTCACAGATTAGAATCACCTGAGCAGGAAAGCACACCTGAAACACCATCCTGATTGCCTTAATTGATGTAGGGAGACCCACCCAATTGTGGGTGGCACCTTCTGGTAGCAGTCTTGGTAAAGGGGAGCACGGCAGAAGGAAGGTCGCTGGCCTTTTGCCTGCTTGGCCTTTATGCTTGTCTTGGAGGTGATTTGTCTTCCTGCTGCTGCTACTGCCTGTGATGATGATGATGATGGTGGTGGTGGTGGTGATGATGGTGGTGGTGATGAAGATGATGACCAGCATTTCTAGGACTAATGACCACCAGCTCTCTAGGAACCTTCCAGGTTTGGAGCACAGATTGTGAATGCTGAGGCACCCAACCTCGTGGACCAAGTAACTACCAGGTTTGCAGTTCCTCCAGTGTCAGACAACCATTGTGAGATTATTCTAACTGCTGAGGCTACCAGCCTTTAGGCCTGAGCAACTACCAGGTTCTCAGCACCTCGGGGGACTCAGCTGTTATTGCTATTTACATGTAAGCTAACAACAAATTGTTTAACATACATATGCTTACGTGTGTGTGTGTGTGTGTGTGTGTGTGTGTGTGTTCATCCCATTTGTTCTGTTTCTCTAGAGCAGTGGTTCTCCATCTTCCTAATTCTTGGACCCTTTAGTATACTTCCTCATGTTGTCTTGACCCCCAACTATAAAATTATTTTCGTTGCTACTTCACAACTGCAATTTTGCTACTGTTATGAATCATAATGTAAATATTTAGAGACAAAGGTTTACCAAAGGGTTACAGTCCAAAGGTTGATAACCGCTGCTCTAGAGAGCCCTGGCTAATATAATACCCAGATCAGGAATGCATAAATACTTCCAAGACAATCCTACAAAACAGGTCACAGTTTGATCACATTTCCAAGACAAGTTCAGGGTCTCCAGTACCCATGTACATAGAAGCCTTAAGAATTCTCCCTAATTCTCTCATTTTTATAAAAGCTTACATCATGAACTCTTAAAAATTATCAGAATGGGAAGCCAGGCGGTGTTTATTCCCAGCACTCAGGAGGCAGAGGCAGTTGGATCTCTGTGAGTTCGAGGCCAGCCTGAAATACAGAGTGAGTTCCAGGAAAGGCACAAAGCTACATAGAGAAACCCTGTCACACACAAAAAAATAATAATAATCAGAGTGGGAATACATGTGTGTTTTTGTGAATCTTGATGTCATGGACTAGTACATTATTCATTTTCTTTCAGAAAATACTGAACTATGTTGAAGGCTCTGGAAGCTAATTGTATTTGTTTGGCAGTACTGGGCAATGTAACCCAGCCCTAATACATGTTAGGTAAGCACTGTACCACTGAGCAACATATCCAGGTCTCACAAATATTAAAAATCCACATTTCTTTTCCAGGCTTCTGTATAAACACAAACTTCAAAGCATTACATTAGTACATATCTACAATAATTTAGTCAGTTTGGTCACGTATGTTCTAGCCTGATTATTTCATCAGTGAAACTTTTACTTGGGGATAGTCATACCTTGAGTGACACATTTACTACAGTATCTCCCTGGGGGACAGTATTTTATAGTTACATTTAATCTAGAGTCCTCAACTCTTTCAAAGGGATATTTGACTCGTTTATGCCAGGTCTGAAGATGGAGGACTGCCTTGCCATTTTATCACTCATTTTCTATTAACATGAATATAAAACTAAAACTCAGAAGTATAAGGAAGAGAGCAATGCTCAGGAGATGGAACTATGCCTTGAGAACATGAGCTATAGGCATGTTGGAATATGCTGCACCCCGTAACTATTACACGATTAAATTGTTTAAAGGTGGGGAGAAGAAATAAAGCTGTGTCTAGCCACAATGGTGGGAAGATAACGATAATGTTGAGGTTGAAGTTCGCCATTCAGAATCTATCACATATGAGCCAACAATCGAAGGGCTGGAGAGATGGCTTGGCAGTTGAGGGCACTTTCTCCTCTTCCAGAGGACCTAGGTTCAGTTCCCAGCACCCACACAGCAGCTCACAACCTTCAGTAACTCCAGTTCCCGGGAATCTGGTGCCCTCTCCTGGCCTCTTTGGGCATTGCATGCATGTGGTGTGGCAAACCTATACAGTTTAAAATAAAAATTAAAAAAAAAAAAAAGCCAACAATCACCTGTGTGGGTTTTGTGTGTGTGTGTGTGTGTGTGTGTGTGTGTGTGTGTTGTTTTCATTTTTAGATAGAGCCTTATTATATTTCCCAAGCTGACTTCAAACCCTTGAGATCAAATAATCTTCTCACTTGGCTTCCTGACTGCTGGGACAGCAGACGTGCACTACCAAACCTATATACTAGTTGGCTTTGTGAGTCCAAGAAACTCAATAGATTCTTCACTAACTTAGGAGTCCTTCAATACCAATGTGCAAAATTTTATCCCTGTGCTTAAGAGAATAACATGCTTTTCTATATTTGGAATGATAGCACAAAACCCATCACACTGCAGAATTTGAGAATCATAGAATTAAAAACTTACTCACAGGTCCACTATGGGAATCACAAAGCTTCTACTTAGAAATCCCATTGGTAAAGGTTTTAACACTTTACTGGATTGTCTTAATCATTCAAACGGTCTAATTTTCCTGCATAATAACATACAATGTCAGTTAACTATTGCATGACAAGTCACTTTAAAGATGGGTGGTTTGGCCTGTCATTCCTTCCTAGTCATGGATTGCTTAATGAGACTGCTACATTCACAAATGTGTCATTGTGTGAGTTCATCACTATGTAAGCATTGTAGAGTGCACTTCCATAAACCATGACGCCCATGTCAATAGGTGATAGAACTTAATGGGACCACCATCATCTATACAGCCAACATCAACTAAGATGCCACCATGTGGCACATGCTCACAATCTATATCTGAAAGTCATCAACTTAGAATCTTTTCTGATAGCAGTCCTTCTTCGAGGCTCTTTCATGCATCAGTGATCAGCTACATTGGTTTAGCCAACCTGGAGCCTCAGTGGGACAAATGAGCTGACTCAGATCTCATTCACCTGGTCTCCTTTTCTAGCAGAACTTGCTCACATGGCACATTTGAGGGTTCCAGAGGAGCTGTTGGGGATACACAAGACCTCTAAAAGTCCACAACCAGATTTGATATGCCCTCACTTTCACGAGGTTACAGTGGCCAAAGCAAAATCACGTGCCCAGCTTAGACTCAGGGAGCAGCAAAATGAGACTTTAGCTCTGAACGGAAGAAGAGCTAGTATAAAGGCTTCGGATATAGAAAGACCTGAAAAATTGCAAATGCTGTTGAACCTACCACACACGACACCAATTGCATTTAGCGTGTGTTGAGCACAATATAGAGACTGTACAAGATGACACTCCAAAGGACCACTGGTAGGATATGAACACTACCCAATCACAATGTATGACAACTGTAAATAATAGATATGACCAAATGAGAATCTGACTAAGTGTGCTGTTAGGGATGGAATTGGCCAGAAACCAGCACTACCCAAATTCTATCCTTGCCCATGGGGTGCCCAAGAGATTCAGCAAGATACTCTATCGTTATCTGGAGCTCTGACCAACTTCCAGCACAGAACTCAAGATCATTCTGATAGTCCCAAGCCAAAGTAGGCAAAAAAGGAAGCCTGGCCTCAAGTCTCACGTGTTCTCATTTTCTGCATGAGCGAGTCCTCTCAAAACAATAAAAAAGAGATGCAAAAGAAATTCTGTGTTCCAAAAGTTAACCCTGTCTGCCTCGGGTCTTCTCAGATCACAGTGCAAGCATTCCTCAGGTTAACCACAGAATGAAGAGAGGACAGTGCAGATGAGTGGTGAGCACACAGAGAGGTAGCTGCTTGGCCCTTGGTGAAGGAGGCTTCTCTTCTTTCTCTGGGTTTCTCTGAGGTTCTATCATCTACCTATCTACCTACCTATCTACCTATCTATCTATCTATCTATCTATCTATCTATCTACCTACCTACCTACCTACCTACCTTTTGTAGTAGGAAGTAAACCCAAAGCCTCATGAATGTTGAGCATTAGATGCAAGAGTCCAACAGAGACGTCCTTATACACTGAACACCTCAGCTTAGTACAGTGACTGACAGATTGCATCCATTTGTGTATCAACCCTCAATTCAACATGTGTATTACATTATTTATTAAAGCATAATGGGTCAGGTAAAGGAGAGGCACAGAAAAGACTGGAGAGTTGCTAATATACAGCACTTATTTTATAAGTTCATTTCAAATATTTTTTTATTCTCAAGCTCTCTTAATGCCACCCATGACCCTCCAGCACCCCTGTGAGATCTACTTTAATAGTCAGTTTGCATAAAGAGTTCCTCATCCATTCATGGAGCCTGTTGAGGTTCTGGGCTTGCAAGCAAAAGAGAGTAACTTTAACTTAGGACTTCACTAGTTTGTGAGACAACATAAAATCAGTATAGTAATGCCAGAATAGATGATCTTTACTTCCAGGTACCAATGGCAGAATTGTAGCTAGAGTTTTCCTGCCTGGCCCACAGTCAAGACAAATCTCTCTCACCCTCCAGTCCTGCAGCCACTCAGACCCAACCAAGTAAACACACAAGAGACTTACATTGCTTATAAACTGTATGGCCACAGCAGGCTTATTATCTAGTTCTTATACCTTAAATTAACCCATATCTATTAGTCTATAAGTTGCCACGTGGCTCATGGCTTACCGGTACCTTACATCTCACTTGTCATGGCGGCAGCTGGCAGTATCTATCCACCTCAGCCTTCCACTTCCCAGAATTCTCCTCTCTGCTTGTCCCGCCTATACTTCCTGCCTGGCTACTGGCAGATCAGCTTTTTATTTACACAGAGTGATATCCACAGCACAGAATAAATCAGCTCCATCTTTCCTGGCCCTTCTCTTATATGATACAAGAGCCAAACCTCATGAAAACTGACTAGCCCCATTGTATTCTATGTTCATCCAGGGGGCAAGCAAGGGCACAGCACTAAACAAAGGAATTTCGGAGCAGAGGAAATTTCTCCTTTTCCAAAACAGCAGAAAAATTGCTGTGCCATCTGAAACCCACCACTATGATGTCATAGCCACACCATCACGAAAGTACTTAGTGAAGACACATAGTAAGGATAAAGTAGCCCAGAGATTGCCGTGTGGTGATAGGCTGATGGGCAACCTCAGGAAGCATGTTCAGTTGGATCAGAATATATGGATAATTGAGACATGCAGGACACTTAGAATACTATTATTTAAAAAATATGCCCGGGACTTGTATTGAGTGAGTACATTGAAACACAGACCCATGAAAATAACTGTCACAAAGGAGGGAGTTACTATACTCAGAGTTTCCAGAAGCAGGAGGCATGACGTAGCACACAAGTTCACCATGGGAAACTCTGAAATCAGCAAGGGGAGCAGATAGGGAGGGGAAGCTGTGGGTAGAAGTTTCCGTCACATTTTAGGCAGCAAGGGATGGAGGAGGGCAGGCAAGTAGGCTCTATAAGCTTGTGCTCAGAGAGTTTGAACAATGCCAGTGGGCTCTGGGCTATAGGGGTGGTTCACACAGGCTTGGTAGCTGGCAGGGGATGGTGGCCCTGAGTGTAGCTGTTTGGTGAAAACGGAATGAGAAATACAGGCTGGGTTGGTTGGTTTGCACATCAAAGGGATGCTGACAGATGAGTTTGATCCCTGTAGGATTTGGTTAACCTGAAGAAGAATGATGCATAGGTCCACAAGCCCCCCAAGATGCTAGAGCACAGAGAACACATACAACAGGGCTGAATGTGGTACCTGCCAGCAATATTAGCACTTGGGAGATGGAGGTAAGATTGAAAGTTTGAAACTAGCCTGGGTGACATAGGCGGACACTGCTTCAAGACAAAGAAAATAGTAATAATAATATGGAAAATATAGTTGGGCAGACATACAGCCCTATGATGATACTAGCTAAGTTATGTGATGTATAGAATGAGGCCTATGAGCATCTTTCATGGTTATCATATGATTACATTGGCCATCCAATGTGCTACAGGCACAGTCTGTCACATTTCCTTCTCTCCATGCCCTCATCCTTCCCTCTACCCTTCCTCATCATCCATGAGTGTCAGGGCTTGTTGAAATAGCTTCTCTGGCCATAATTAGTATGTTAACTAATGTTTAAACATGACAGAATGGTATGTCCTTTTGGTATGATCAAACATAATTTTTAAAGACAGGATCACATGCACCCAGGCTGGCCTTGAACTTCTGATCCTCTTGCCTCCACCCCTTCAATCTTGGAATTACAGGCATGGGCCACCACGCCCAGTTTTATGCCATATTTGAAGGTTAAAATATAACTCTTGGTTATAGTACAGAGTAATGGATACAGGATCTTCCAAATTGATGTCAACATATAATAAATTTGCAGGCACTGAAAATGTTTAGTTTATGAAACGCATCCACTCCTCTGTTTTTGCTTTTGTGGTGCCTGGGAGTTGAACTCGGGGTCTCACACATGCTAGATATGCATCCTACCACCGAGCTGCCTCCCTCTGCAGACCCCATTCCTCTCTTTCTTTACTCCACATTTGTCTCCATTTTTCTGCTAGAATCATATTCGTATTTATTTTCTCTGTGTGCATTCTTGGAATGTTTCTGCTCGGTGGAGATGTAATATCAAGCTTTTCTCTTTTATTAAACATATCAGACAGCAGATTCTCTAGATGGCAAGCCCAAAGTTGCCAGAGGGTGTGTGTCTTTTGTCTGTTGTGAGTTATGCCAACAGGCTCAACGGAGTAGCCAAGACTGTTTCATATTATCAGCTGAGTATGCGAGAACTGGCCTTCCCAAGGATCGAGTTGTCCTCTAGCTCCCCACCATCACTGAGAGAAATTTAAGTCTCTTCGACTTTTTCCATAGATGAAGTGCTTGTTTCCCTTGGCTTCCCTTCTGTGGGGTTGGGTTAACCCCTTCCAAACCAGAGAACTCAGACTTAAAGCATGCACACTCTCCTTTGCAAGGACACTTCGGTGCCTTCCATTTATTTTCCCGCGGTCCATCTGTCATTTTGAGTGCGTTCGTACAAACTGCTCAGATTTCTAGCTAACCATACTGCATTGCATTTGTGTTTCTGAGCTGGTTGCTTAGTTTTCCAGCAGCAGTTGAAAGTGAGTTGGCGTCACACTTCAAATGGTCTCTTTTACAAATAGTAACGATGGAAGGCTGCCACACAATTGCCACCTTTGAAGTTATTTAGTTTTCGTGTCGATAGGAAAGGAAGCTGCTGACATGGACTTTCTACACTTCAGATCACCTTGCCAGGATCCTCCGAGGACTGCAAGTCTCCTAAATTTCGAGTTTTTAAGGCTGATTCTTAAACTCATTCATTACACAAAGCTGAACAAAATGCTTTTTAAAAACATTTCCATTTGTCCTTAAATAACAGAATGAATTAGTCTCACCCCACAGAGCTCATTGTGAACTTCACTGAGAAATTACAGACCGGTGACATTGGAGGAGGACAGCTCCACAAATGATGGGCTGTACCAGTCTCTCTCTGAACACTGCTCTCTCAAACCCACAATTCTGACTCTTATTTCTGCAGATTTGTAGGGTTCAAGTCTTCTTTCATGATGTGCCCATTCCCCACGAAGTTAGCCATAAGCTCCTTTTTTTCTTCAGTGTCTCCATTTCCCAAATAAAGGCATAGAATGGCTTCAGCATTAAAATTCTAAAGACTACAACAAACTGATAAATAAAAGAACATCTTAGTGAATCATATGCCTTCTCTACCTTCCCCAAACTGCAGAACGCTAACTTCAAAAGAACTACAAGGAACATCCAGTCCAATCTCTGCATTTTTATACTTGGGGAAAAGAAAAAGCTCATGAGAGTCTGAGGAATCTTGAGATTCAACTGAAATGACAAGCTTGGTGAGCAAAAGATACCCATAAATGTGCATACATATACAATTCCAAAAATATGAAATACTAATGTTTATTTCATTTGAATTTGTTCCTTTTAATAAAGGCATCTTCAGACTAATGTAGATGGTTAGACTTTTAAGATCTCACAACATAAACTGAGCCTGGTGACACAGGTCTGTGCTCCCAGCTGTTTGGGAGGCTAAGGTGGGAACACTGCAAGTTCAAGGCCGGCCAGGGAGGCTTAGTGAGCTCCCGTCTCAAAATAAAAAGTAATAGAAGGGCTAGGGATATGGCTCAGTGGTAGAATGCTTGCCAAAGGTGTGTGAAGTCCTGGGTTCAATCCCTAGTCCCAAAAAAGAACAGCTGATATACCTCACTTATTTGCCAAAGTCTCATAATTGAAGTTTCTGCCTTTTAAAGTGAGTTATAGGGCCAGAGATATAGCTTAGGAGTGAAATGTATGCCTAACATGCACAGCAGTCCTTCATCCAAGCTGATGATTTCTGAGAAATGGTATATTCGGAGGCTATTTAAATATATTTAATATCAGTTCATCATGAGCATCTCTCAACAACGGATACACCTGTTTTGCTTCTAACCAGCTTTGTGTGTGCCTGAGCATGTTACTATAAAATATGTCTTGTGTTAGAAATAAGAAGCAATCTTATAGAGCCCAGGCTAGCCTCAATACTCATTATGTAGCTGAGGATGCTCTTGAACTTGAGATTCTCCTGCCTCCACCTCTCAGTGCTGGGATTACGGACCTTCACCACCACACCAGGTTCATGCAGTACTGGAGGTTGAAGCTGGGACTTTCCTGAATACTGGACAAGCGCTTTACGCCTGCCCAGCATCATTCCCAGTCCATAAGAAGTGATCTTAAAAGATGATTGCCTCACAATAAAAATGTGACAGTGTCCACACTATACTATCTTCATGATTGTTTGTTCCATATAATTTATTCTTCGTCAAAAATGTAAAGGGCAAACAGGATTTTCTTTCCCTTGTGGTATTTCTAGTAGATGAACCACTGAAAGGATTAGTAACGAAATAGAACTGACCTAATTACCTCCTCTGGTTAGAACTATGGTCACCCACGACCATTCAGAGTTATTATATTGAGTTTAGAGAGTAGGACGATTACTTTATTAGCACTGTGAAACAGACAGTCTCAGTGTCTGCAGGCTTAATACAAAGTTTTATGAACAAGGTTAGTATGGAAACGCACGACAACACTTTCCTAACTGACAAGGCTGAATTTGTGGAGGAACATGTTCCAGTGCTTTCTAGTCATTTGAAAGAACAAATGAAGAGGCCCGTCCCTCATTCGTAATTTAGCATCTTCTGGCAGATTTTCAATATTGGGGAGTGCATTGCCTAATGCAACAATTTCTTCCTCATTCAAGAGCACCAGGTGCTGCAAGGGTCTGTGTTAATGCTTCATATGAGGGTCTCAGAAAGTGTGACCCCTAACCCAGCATCACCTAGACCCTCATTAGACAGAAGCACTTTTGACCCCCCTCCCATGCCAGATTTACCAAATCAGAAAGTCTAAGATGAGGCTCAACAATGTCTCCAGGTGAATCTAATATACACTAAAGTTAAAGAACCATTGCCTTTTCTATAACTCTACAGAACCAATTTAACAAGGACACTGTTGAAAATTCATTGAGTTGCAGATATCAGAAATAACTATACTTAAATATTTAAATAATTAAATAATACACACGCACACTTAAAGAAGACGGAGAAATCTCATACCAATGAATTAACAGCACAACTGAAAGCACTAGAACAAAAAGAAACAAACTCACCCAGGAGAAATAGACGCCAGGAAATAATCAAATTGAGGGCTGAAATCAACGAAATAGAAACCAAGAGAACAATACAAAAAAATCAATGAAACAAAGGGTTGGTTCTTTGAAAAAATCAACAAGATAGACAAACCCCTAGCCAAGTTAACCAAAAGGCAAAGAGAGAGCACCCAGATTAACAAAATCAGAAATGAAGAGGGAGACATAACACCAAACAATGAGGAAATCCAGAGAGTCATCAGGTCATACTTCAAAAACCTATATCCCACAAAATTGGAAAATCTAGAAGAAATGGGCAATTTTCTGGATAGATACCACATACCAAAGTTAAATCAAGACCAGAGAAACCATTTAAATAGGCCAATAACCCCTAAAGAAATAGAAACAGTTAACAAAAGTCTTCCAACCAAAAAAAGCCCAGGACCAGATGGTTTCAGTGCAAATTCTACCAGACTTTCAAAGAAGAACTAATACCAATACTCTTCAAATTGTTCCACACAATAGAAACAATAGGAACACTACCAAACTCTTTATATGAAGCTAAAATTACTCTGATACCCAAACCAAACAAAGATGCAACAAAGAAAGAGAATTACAGACCAGTCTCCCTCATGAACATTGATGCAAAATTACTCAACAAAATATTGGCAAACTGAATCCAAGAATACATCAAAAAAATTATCCATCATGACCAAGTAGGTTTCATCCCAAGGATGCAAGGATGGTTCAACACATGAAAATCTGTCAATGTAATACATCATATAAACAAACTGAAAGAAAAAAACCACATGATCATCTCATTAGATGCTGAAAAAGCATTTGACAAAATCCAATGCCCTTTCATGACAAAGGTCTTAGAGAGATCAGGAATACAAGGAACATTCCTAAACATAATAAAGGCAATTTACAGCAAGCCAGCAGCCACTATCAATTTAAATGGAGAGAAACTCAAACTGATACCACTAAAATCTGGAACAAGTAATACACATTTGAATTCTGCAGTCCCTCTACAGATTTTTGAAAGGGAACAAATTTGATTAAATATAATGATAAAATAAAATAGCTTTCCTAGATATTATTCTATTTTCATTGTGATTCACCCACTTCTAGGGTTATTTATCTCTAGCAAAAGGCACTGTTTTTCTTATTTTACACAGTGTGGGGATGGGACCCTAGGCCATCCAGGTTCAGGTACAGCAGGTGAAATCAGGACAGACACGACAATGGTCAGCATAAAACAGAATATCTTGGTGTATTAGCTAAGATCAAAAATTAGGATCCTCAAGATCTGCATTTGTGGGTCTTTGTGCTCACTCACAGATGCACACAGCAGCTTTGTCCATCAGCCATGAGCCTGCATGCTGCTGGCCATTTCTGTCCCCGCTGGCTTATATTCTCCTCTGCAGACAAGCTTCTGCTGGCGGCAGGAAGATGGCCACCCCTTCACACCCTCTAACTGCACCTTGCCTGCCCCTAGAATCTGAATTGCTCTTCTAGAAAGAGAAAAGTTCTTCCTATCCAATCTCCAAACCCAGACGTCCCAGGGATGGACTCCTAGGACAGAAGGTATTGGGAAAGCTTGCTGGGCAGACAAAATAGCAGCTCTGATATAGCCTGTTACATAAACAGTTGTCACTGAACAAAAGAAATTTAGGAAGACCAGCTGTCTTGCCCAAATCGTTTAAGTCAGTGAAAATTGAAACCAGAAATTTTAAAGGTAATAACATTAATGATATCATCTTTCCTGGTTCACTAAAGGCCTCCTTAGAAAATTTTAGTTTGGGTCTTAAGTCAACATATTTGTATTAAACTTTCTCTTTTCTGGGAAAAAAGTTTATAAAAATAGTTGTATACATCTACAATAAAACGAGACTACAGAAATCTGATTTTTTCCTGTCCAAACAGACAGTTGAAATGTTTTTGGCATTGGTGCCATTCAGAAATGATTGTTACAAACTCCAAACCTGGCAGAAATGTGCTCCCATCAGAGGAAGGAAGGAAAAATCAAGCCAATATAAAGTTGTGAAGATTTAAGTGATGTGAATAAAAGGAAAACAGAACACTTAGTGGGTTTTTGTAAAAACAATGACCTAAGACTTCCTAGTTGAAAACTTTTCACAGAAGGATTCTACTTAACCAATGATTATTTTGTTAATGTGACTTCTACTTAACTCCAGGGGGAGCATAAATTAATGAAGCATACAGGTTAGGGATACACATAATCAAAGCATAAGAAATTCCAAAGATTTTCATCATCATGCTCATTGTTCTCTGCAGCCGTGATCTGGTTCTCCTATTTTTCCTTTGAGCAATATCATAGCATTATGATTTATATTCCTAAGGCATAGCATACACTACACTGGGTGGCCTATGTAGACCAACATAAGAATTGTAGCCCTGGGATTACCTGGGGTTCGCATGTCTAAATGGACAGTGCTGGTGCTGTGTGCTGTGAGGAGACATTCACTGGAATGAGCATCAGTCTGAGTATGGTTTGATCTTTTCAACTCCGCATTGCCTTCCCCCAGGTGAATCCTTGTGATTGTCTAACACAGCCTCAGACAAAGGCCGACTTATGTGGTGCTAACGCAGGGTTCAGTTGATTCTAGATGAAGATTCCAGATGAAGGGTTTTAGATGAAACCCTAGTTTCTATATGAAGGATTTTGTTATTATTTTCTTTTTTTTTTTTTTTTCTTAAAATTACTGTTGCTTCTTCAAATTTCTGTCAAAGAATCAAACAGGGCAGAAGGCTATTGCAAAAGCAAAGAAACATTATTGGGTCTTATGTAAAGGTCAGATCTTGGTAAAACATGAGCACTCTATTTTTCCATGACCTTTTGCAATAAATGTTAAGTTTGAAAATGTAGAAGAGAGGAATGAGACTTGGCTATCCTTTACGCACAATTCCGTCTTAGTAGATAATTGGCCAAAATATGATCAGGGAAGTCTCACTCTCTTCTCCATGTTAGGTATGAAGGAGGTCCTCTCATACCCGTGTGCGTGTGTGCGTGTGTGTGTGTGTGTGTGTGTGTGTGTGTGTGTGTTAAGTGTGTTTGTGTGTGTGTCTCTGTGTGTGCATGAGAGTGTATATGTATGTTTGAGTGTCAGTGTGTGTGTGTGCATGAGAGTGTGTGTATATATTTGTATGTGTGAGAGTGTATGTGTGTGTTGAGTGTGTATGTGTTGAGTGTTTTTGTGTGTGTGTATGAAAGAGTGTATATGTATGTTTGAGTGTCAGTGTGTGTGTGCATGAGAGTGTGTGTGTATATATCTGTATGTGTGTGTGTGTGTGTGTGTGTGTGTGTGTGTGTGTGTGTGTGTGTTTGTAGAGGCCAGAGGACAACCTTGGCTGTCCTCAGGTTCTGCCCATCTTGATTTTTGAGACAGGGTCTCTGACTGGCCTGGAATTCTCCCAGAAGGCTAGGCTGGCCGGCCAGTGAGGCCCAGGAATCCTTCTGTCTCTGTCTCCACAGTGCTGGGATTACAAGCACGCCACCATGTCAGCTTTAGGAAGCAGCATTCCCCTGTGGTCTCTGCTATAGTTCCTGCTTCCAGATTCCCCCCTGAGCTCCTGCTCTGGCTTCTCTTGATGATGGACTATAACTTGTAAGCCAAATAAATCCTCTCTTCCCCAAGATGCTTTTAGTCACGGTGTTTATCACAGAAACAGAACACTAACCAGGACAAGGTCCATAAAGGTAAATGCAGTATGTGGGTCAGCTGGAGCTGATGTCACATGAGTGAGGCTGTGGGGTTCTATGGAGGAAAAAGAAAGCCAAGTTAAACCTGACCTGGTCCTAGTTCATGGCAGTGATACAGCATTTCTCAGGAAAAGAACACTCAAGGCTGGAGAAATGACTCAGTGGTTAAGGGCATATGTTGCTGTTACAGAGGACGTGAGTTCAGTTCCTAGCATCCACATTGCAGCTCACAACCACCTCTAACTCCAGTCCCATGGAGAAACTGAGCACTCCAGGCCTCCATGCACACCTGCACCAACGTGTGTACACAGGTACCCTCACACACACATAATGAAAAATAATTTCCAGCAAGGTGGTGGTGTCACACACCTTTAATCCCAGCCCTCAGGAGGCAGAGGCATACAGATCTGAGTTCCAGGCCAGGCTGGTCTACAGAGCAAGTTCTAGGACAGCCAGGGCTACACAGAGAAACCCTGTCTCAAAAAAACAAAAACAAAAACAAAAACAAAAACAGAAATCTAAAAAATTTAAGAATATTGAAGATTCAACTAAAAGAAATATAATCACAGAAAAGATATTTTATCATCAAATTCCTTTTACAAACTGAACATAATTTGAAGGAAACACTTCAGTTCTTCTTAAAATGAAAAAATAATTCATAATTAGAACAATCATCTTACAAAGCATGATGTTATTTGTATTCAAATAAAATATACACACAAAACCTGTGGACAGCAAATATCAAAACTAGTAATGGCATTTATTTATATCTGAATGGTAGAATTATGGGCATTCTTTCCTTTTAGCTAATTTGGAGTTTTTAAAATGCTTAAAATGAACAAACCTCTCTCTCTGTCTCTGTCTCTGTCTCTGTCTCTCTCTCTCTCTCTCTCTCTCTGTCTCTCTCTCTCTGTCTCTCTTTGGTTTTTCAAGACAGGGTTTCTCTGTATAGCTTTGGAACCTGGCCTGGAACTTGCTCTATAGACCAGACTGGCCACAAGCATATAGAGATCCGCCTGCCTCTGCCTCTCGAGTGCTGGGATTAAAGCATGTGCCTTTACTGCCCAGCCAAACCTAGTATTTCTAACAAGAAATTATGGAAATTCCTTTTCTTTGTTTTATGTCAGGGTCTCACTATGTAAGCCTGGCTGGCTCAGAATTAGCTATATAGACCAGGCTGTCCTGGAACTCCCCATGTAGACCAGGCTGGCCTAGGACTCACAGAGATCTGACCGCCCCTGTCTACAAAGTACTGAGATTAAAGTCATGTACCACCATGTCTATCCTTGAAAATTACTTTAAAAAACAATATTTAGGATATTTTGACACTTTATTTTCTGAAATTAATTTTGCATCTTGGAAAGGTGCTAAAATGCTTTTTAATTTTTTTATTTTAATAAATATTTTTATTTTATAATTAATTTAATTTTACATATCAGCCACAGATTCCCCTGTCCTTCCTTCCCCCACAATTGACCCCTCATTCCCACCTCCTCCAAGGCAAGGACTCCCCTGGGGATTCAACCCAGCCTGGTAGATTCAGTTGAGGCAGGTCCAGTCCCCTCCTCCCTTCACCCAGGCTGAGCGAAGTATCTCAGCATAGACCCCAGGCTCCAAACAGCCAGCTCATGCATCAAGGACAGGTCCCTGTCCCACTGTCTGGGGACCTCCTAAACAGTTCAAGCTCATCAACTGTCTCACTTATCCTGAGGGCCTGGTCCAGTTCCATGGGGGCTCCTCAGCTATTGGTTCACAGTTCATGAGTTTCCGCTAGTTTGACTATTTGTCCCTGTGCTTTTACCAATCATGGTCTTGATATCTCTTGCTCATATAATCCCTCCTCTCTCTCACTGTTTGGACTCCTGGAGCTCCACTTGGGGCTTGGCCTTGGATCTCTGCATCTGCTTTCACCAGTCACTGGATGAGAGTTCTATCATGACAGTTAGGGTGTTCGGCCATCAGATCAAGAGAGTAGGTCAGCTCAGGCACCCTCTCGACCATTGCCAGTAGTCTATAGTAGAATCATCTTTGTGGATTTCTGGGGACCTCTCCAGCACTCTGCTTCTTCCTATTCCTCTGGGGTCTTCATTTATCATGGTGTCTCTTTCCTTGTTCTCCCACTCTATTCCTGATCCAGCTGGGACCTTCTGCTCCCCTAAGCTCTCTTTCCCCTGACCCTTGCCCTCCATTACCCCCCTCACCCCTGTTTGCTCATGTAGATATCATCCATTTCTGTTGCTGGGAGATCTCTGTGTCTTTCCTAAGGTCCTCTTTACTAGGTAGCCTCCCTGGAGTTGTGAGTTGCAGCCTGGTTATCCTTTGCTTTACATCTAGCATCCACCTATGAGAGAGTACATACCATGTTTGTCCTTCTGAGTCTGGGTTACCTCACTCAGGATGATATTTTCTAGTTCCATCCATTTGCCTGTAAACCTCATAATGTCATTGTTTTTCTCTGCTGAGTAGTATTCCATTGTGTGTATGTACCACATTTTCTTTATCCATTCTTCAGTTGAAGGGCATCTAGGTTGTTTCCAGGTTCTGCCTATTATAAATAATGCTGCTATAAACATAGTTGAGCATGTGTCCTTGTGGTATGATTGAGCATTCCTTGGGTATATGCCCCAAGAGTGGTATAGCTGGGTCTTGGGGGAGATGGATTCCCAGTTTTCTAAGAAAGCACCATATTGATTTCCAAAATGGCTGTACAAATTTACACTCCCACCAACAGTGTAGGAGTGTTCCTCTTGCTCCACATCCTCTGCAACATAAGCTGTCTTCAGTGTTTTAGATCTTAGCCATTCTGATGAGTGTAAGATGGTATCTCAGAGTCATTATAGCTTTTTAAGATAGATCAGCCTTTTAAAGATTGGTGCCGCTCAGCCCTGCTATGCTTCCAGTAAAATGTTGCAGACTCAACATTGAACGTTTTCCACTCTTTTAGCCTTGCATGAGACTGCATCTCTCTCTTTTCAGTTCCTCTCTGCCTCCTCTTGTATTTTTCTTTTGCAGTGATAGGGATGGAACCCAGGGCCCTGCACCAGCTAGGCAAGTGCTCTATCATGTTACCTTACCCACAATCCCCTGGCTTGCTGATGCTTCACTTGGCCCAAATGTTTCTCCCTACTTTTCGCATCTCAGGCACTGTTGTTTCCCTGGTGCCCACCATCCTACAGGCCTTTACATTCTCTCCCAGCCTATAGTGCCAGCATCCACACCCAGTGACCTCCCTCCTGGGGCTTGCCATGCCTTCACTTGTGTGTTTCTCTCAGCCATAACGAAGGCTGCTGGCTATGTGTAAGATAATCACAGTGTTCTGGTTTCCTTGCAGTCCCAACAAGAAGACTAAGTCCTTCCACTGGAGATTCTGGTGAGAGTTGGGTATGGCAGCACATTTACAATGCCAGCACTAAGAGATGGAACAGGCAGACCTCTGGGGCCTGCTGGCTGTCCAGCTTAGCTTCCTTGGCAAGCTCTAGACCAGTGAAGTACCCTGTCTTAAAAAAAGGCAGACAGCACTTGGGGACTGACAGCCAAAGCTGTCCTCTGGCCCCCACATGCACCCACACAGAGATGCATTACAGCATGAACATGAGCATGCACACATCCACACACAGATTCTGGTGTATGCCACGCGCAGCGGCCCTGCTCAGTATCACTAGCATTCTAAGCATGAACTAGACCTAGTTGTACTTCTACTGAGCAGTCCCTGACACCAAGATCTGAAACCTTTGAATGAAGGTTAAAATGGTGTATTCATCCCCACTCTGTGACCACGTGACAACAAAGTGCTTTCCTCCGAAGCCCTAGAGGCCACCTGTATTTGTGCATGGTGAAAAGTGGTGACGATGGCCTGCCCTTGCCCCAGCACCCATGTCAATTCAATCATCCACTAATAACCAGGCCTGACGGATCCCGACAAGTGTGCAGGGTGCCTTCGGGAAGCCTCAGGAGATAGTCCCCAAACCCACCCTGCCCAAGCTGTCCTTCTCATCCCACCACACTGCAGAACAAAGAGAATGCAGTAAGCAGGGACAAATTCAAGTTCTCCGACCTCCAAGAGATCCCCATGTGGGGCTTTGCCACATTTAATCCAGATGAAGTTGGAAACATAATAACTTAAAAATAGCACATCCCCGATGCCTGTAGGCTCAGATGTGTCTGGTTGTGACTCCCTTGACAGATAGCTGGCCCTGTGCTCCTGAGGGCTGACTCCTTTATAATGGGGCCCACCAATAGATCCTAGCTCCTGTCCAGACAGCAAGAACAAAGCCTCATCTGAACATTCTTCCTGCTGCCTTCACTCTGCAGCTGAGCTGTGCTCACACTGCTAGAAGCCTAAAGATGCCCAGTAACCACACACACAACTGTAGACCGCCCTCAGGACCTCTGCCCTCTCTGATTGTTGTCTTTTGTGGGTAGATTACACTAATATCTAATCCTGCCCTCACAAGCCTCTGCACAACTTCTGTGAAAGTTGCTCTAGGCTGGCCTAGAGCTTGTGATCCCCCTGCCTCCACCTCTTCTGCATGTCCTACCTGTGTGCACCACGGCAATTGGCTGTGAAGTTTGCTGTAAGTGCTCAGGGCTTGTCGGTAACGTGCATAAACCTGTATAGCGCCGACTTCCTATTCTTTGACACACATCTCTACAAGGGCATCCAATGCTCTCACCAGCTCCTGTTCACTGAATCAAAAGGAGCTCGATGCCATTAATTTGGTGTGACATTCTGCTTCCACAAAAAGACTGAGATGGCCAAGGGTCCCTATGGATGTGGTGGCAGAAAAGACAGTTCTGTGCAAAGACAGTGACCAGCGTGACCATATTTCTATAGGCATGCAGGCATGGGAAAAGAAACTCTGTGTGTGTGTGTGTGTGTGTGTGTGTGTGTGTGTGTGTGAGAGAGAGAGAGAGAGAGAGAGAGAGAGAGAGAGAGAGGAGAGAGAGAGAGAGATCAGAAGATAGTGTCTTCCTTAACGTCTCTCCACTTTGGTTTGAGTCTCACTAAACTCAGAGAGTTTAATGATTTGCCTAGACTGGCTGGCCAGCAAGCTTCAGGAAGTCTCCTGTCTCTACCCCCATTTCTCAGCCCCTGTCAGCACTGGCACACTCTTTCATGCTCAGTTTACATCTGTAACTACCTGGCTTGGACTTACGCCTTTGACAAGGGTTTATGTAGGTGAATGAAATGGTGTCATGATAGGTGTTGACAGCCTTGCATCCCTTTGCCCATTGCCACAGCCCTTCTGAGATACAGCATTGCTTTTGTTTAGCTCACAGTCTGAGAGAACAACGCACCATGGTGGGGAAGGTGTAGCAGCAGGAGCATGCGGCATATCGTGGCCACATTATGAGCACAGTCAGGAAACAGAGCAGTGAATGTTGGCCACCGAGCTCACTTTATCTTTTTTTATTTGGTCCAAGACCACAGCCTGTGGGTAATGCTGCCAACATCCAAAGTGGGTTTTCATTACTGTTCATTACACCTATCGGAAACACCTTCAGATATACTCAGAGATGTGTTTCCATGGTGACTCTAAATCTCACCAGGTAGACAGCAAAAATTAACTATCACAGTCATGGCTGTGGGCAACTGGAGTCATCACTTGGGCCTTGGGCCAAGATTCTCCTGTTCATTTGTACAAATTATGATCATTTTGCATCGGTCAAGGGTTACTACAGGAAATGAAACCCCTAGTGAGTTTGCATAGCCACTGTGTCGGACTGCCTGTCCAACTTCTACAGACAGCTTCAGGGCAGAAAGCTAGAGAAATTAAGAGGAATGTGATACCGTCGAGGCAAGGTGCTGATGGACTATGCTGACGGACTTGCTACTTGTTAGTACGTTAGTGTGGCAGTGTGGATCACAACCAGACTTCTTCCAAGGTTTCCCAAAGGTACCCCGTCAGTCCTGTTGCTAACACATTTTGTTGATGTGGATGATGAAGAAAGGATGGAGTTGCACTATAATATCAAAGGGTAGATCAGCATTCTAATGAGGAAGCCATTGTTGCCTAACCATGTAATACCACCAACACCAACCCATAATGGCAGAATTAAACTGTGAGCCAACATACCAAAGGTCTTGGATATAGCTCAGTTGTTGGCTCTGGGTTTCATTCCCAAACATGCAAGAGAGAGACATGGAAAAGAAGAGAAGGAAGGAGAGGAGAAGGGAGGAGAGAAGAGGGGACAGGAGGGGAGGGGAGGGGAGGGGAGGGGAGGGGAGAAGAGCGAGAGAAATAATACGCAGAAAGAATCTTTGTCATCTCTTAGAGTGTTGCCTCATGACTCCCTTTGTCCAAACCCTCTCTGTCACCACCCATCACTATGATTCTCTATCAACATGAGGTTTTCTCTACCTGTAAAAGCTGACCCCACCTCAATTTATCCAGCTTCTCTTTAGATGCCTTTGTGAATTACCAGATGTCTTTCATCCAGCTGTTTCTCATATGATTCAACTCCCTCCACTTATAAATTTTAATAAATTGGAGCTGAAGGTGGCTAAGATTGAATGCCCTGAAGCACAGCTTCTGAGTCGGGCATTCGTGTGCAGAAAGTCTATCAGGGATTAGCACAGTGGGAAGGAATCAGCACTGGGTAGAAGGGAGTGCTGCGTTGGGGCAGATGAAGCAAAAACCGGGCTGCAGCCAAAGAGGAGCTTGGGACAGCATGCCTTGCCCTGCATCCATTGGCAAATGGTGGAGAAGTGGCCCCAGACAGAGGCTGGGAGCGCTGTATGGGAGAGTGACTGAGGACTGCAGTGGCCAGCCTCCCAGCAGCTGGGAAAGCAGAGTCTCAACTCTGAAGGGAAGCTCTGAACAGCAGTGCTTCCCAGAACTCCCACAGTTCATCCTTTCTGCTGCTTAACCTGTTTCCACAAATTACATCCTGTAAACAGTTCCTCCAGGACTCTGGTTTTCATTGTTGTTGTTGTGGGGAATTTAAGTCTGTCACTGCGGCAATGGATCCTGAGACACCCCACCCATTCTAGGTTTCCCTTACCCTTGGCCAGTGTCTCTGCTCCGCTAAGTGACTTACCTAGTGGGGAGACCTAGACCTTCATCATTGATGGTCTGAAACCTTGCATGCTTTGTCCTCTCAGTCAAAGTGTGGCTTGTGTCCTTACCATCAGAACGGTACAGGAGGTAAAAATGAGACTCCTCTTGCGACATGCTGAGTGTCATACCTAGTGCTCCTGGTGCCAGTGGATATCAGCAGTCCCACTTTCTCCTAGTGACTTCACATGCTGTGTCCCCAGGATGACACATTCCCCCAGAACGATGACCCCTTTTCTTCTCTTGTTTATTACAACAAACTTGAGGTGGTGGAGCAGCATCTGTCGTGTTAAAGTTCAGGGGGCACAGTGCTGAGTCCCTGACAGGAGTAATTTCCCTTTAGTAGGTAAGACCTCAGATGCACAGAGTTCAAAGTTGCAAGCACAGGATGCATGCGTACTGACAGGGACAACACACACTACCACTTCAACTTCTACCTTGTTTCCCAGACCTAAGTACTCTTCTACTGGGGATGCAGCATTGTACAGTGGCATCTGGCTCATTCTGTGTCCTGAAACCTGGATAATGGTGCCCCCATGCATTCAGGTTTTCATCTCCAAATCTGAGCATCAGTGGGCTTTTCAAAGGTCATTCTATCCTATTGACAGTCTGTCAGGGTTGGAGAGATACAATACCCATAGAATCAGCTGGTTGCATGGTCTTGTATTCCCTTGCTATAAATTGGGAACCTTGAATGGGTACAGTGTCATGTCACAGTATACCATATCTGTGGATCAAGCATTTGGTAATTATTCAAAAAATGCTGGCTGATACCAAAAGGCATGAAAAGCAAATCTATATCCATAGGTATTAATTCTGACCAGGATTAATTGCTGACCTTTCCAGTGTAAAAAGGATCCCAACTTGCCACCAAAATGGTCTCCATATTGGATATGCAGGGTGATTTGTGTGGAAGCTAAGTCAGACACTGGTCAGTAGCAGCAGCTAGATCGGCATTGCTGAGCAGGAGTTCCTGCCATTAACCTGGGTAAAGCTTAAATCCTCTGCCACCATAGCCACTCTGTTCTGTGCCCATTGTGGCAGCACACGGTAGCTGATGTCAAGGACTGTGTAATAGTTAGTACAATAAAGCCATCCCATCTGCTTGGTTCTAAGTGCCTGTGTTTGCCACACTTTTTGACACTCACGGCAAAACCCTGGAATAAATAAGGGAGGGGGGATCTGTTTCAGGTGATAATTTCAGAAGATTCAGTCCAAGGTCAGCTTTGAGCTTCAGATGAGGCAGAACACCACGGCAGTGAGTGTGTGGTGTAGACTGCTCACCTTAAGGCAGGGAGTAGACAATGAGAAGAAAAGGTACAGGATGAGACAGACCTCTCCAAGTCCCACCCCCAGTCACCTGCTTCTTCCAACTAGGCTTCTCCTCCCAAAAATGCCTCTACATTACCAATCTACCAAGGGCTTAATCCTTTGACTAGGACAGAATCATATCAGCTGGCAACCAAACCCTTAACAAAGGAGTCTGGGGGTACATTACTGCATTACTTTACCACTGGTGGCTCGGGTGGTTTGAAAGAAAATGCCCCCCAAAGGGAGTGTCACTATTAGGAGGTGTGGCTTTGTTGGAATAGTTATGGCCTTGTTGGAGGAAGTGTGTCACTGTGGAGGTGGGCTTTGAGGTCTCATATGTGCTCAAGCCATGCTCGGTGTCTTAGACCACTTCCTGTTGCCTGCAAGTCAAGATGTGGGACTCCCAGCTCCTTCTCCATCACCTTGTCTGTTGTTGTTGTTGTTGTTTTGGCTCTTTAACCTTTTGGGGGGCCCACCACCCAGCTCCCAAACAAATCATACATGGAGACTTATTCTTAATTACAAATGCCCGGCCTTGGCTTGGCTTGTTTCTTGCCAACTCTCCTTAACTTAAATTACCCTGTCTGTTGTTGGCCTCTGGGCTTTTCCTTTTCTATTCCTTTATACTTTTCTTTGTTTCTTACTCCACGGCTGGTTGTATAGCTGAGTGGCTGGCCCCTGGAGTCTTCCTGCTTCTCTGGCTCCTTCTTTCTTCTCCTGGGTTTCTACTTCCATCTATCTGCCTGCCAGCCCCACCTATCCTTTCTCCTGCCATTGGCCACTCAGTTCTTTATTAGACCATCAGGTGTTTTACACAGGCACAGTAACATAGCTTCACAGAGTTAAACAAATGCAACATTAAAAAAAGTAACACACTTTAAAATAATATTCTACAGCACATGGCTGCCTGAACACTACCATGTCCCACCAAGAAGATAATGGACTGAACCCCTGAACTGTAATCCACCTCTAATTAAATGTTTTTCCTTTATAAGGGTTGCCGTGGTCATGGTGTCTCTTCATAGAAACCCTAAGACAATGGCCTGTCTCTGTTGACCACCAGGAAGAACTTCATGGCCACAAATGGATGACAGGCACAATCCTGTTTCACAGACCACTAGTGGTGGCATTCTCGTTGCTCACAACCTATGGGTAATGTAGCTGTGGGATCCACTTGAAAGCTGGCTCTCTCAGACCATTCCCAGGGCCAACTGCCTTAGATGCCACAAGAAGAGCAGGCTTTGAGATGGTAAGGCTGAGGGAAGTCACCAGAGCTACAGGAATAGGAAAAAAGGACTGAGCCAAGGGAGGGAGATGAATTGCATGCAAATCACACGAGGACTTAGCTGAGCCCACAGAGGTTTCTGGGGCTATATGTGGGCCTCTTCAGAGAGACTTTGTGACTTGAGCAAAGTAGCTTTCTTTAGTTACTGGCAAATTATAGGAAATAATTCAGCTAAGCACAGCCAGCCAGTCACCACCACTCCCAACAGCTGAGTGAATCAGGCTCTCAGTCCTGAACAGGCCTGTGGGCACCACACCATAGCATCCACCACATAAAGCAAATTCTTCCCCAGATAAAAAGAACAAATGACACAGAAGTTCTGCCACTGTAAGGAAGGACACTTAGATGAATTAGGACTAAAAATATCAGTAGTGTTATTAGTATGGTGATTGTGAATGACTTCATAGAGCGAAAGGGGGAAAGTACATCCTCTCTGACCTGAAGGGTGTTCTTTTTATGTTTTGTGTATCCTTTCCTGTGATAAGGACATGAAGGAAGAAAGCCCAGCCTGCTGACCTTCTCATGAACTTGTACTACCACCATCTGTGAGGCTTAGTCTTTTATTGTCCCTCTGACACAACCTAGGGTCAGCTGGGAAGAGGAAGCCCCAACAGAAGCTTTTCCTTGATCAAGCTGACCTGTGTGCATGTTTGTATTCTGTGAGCAGCAGCATCCAGTGAGCAGTGTCAGCCAGTGAGCAGTGTCAGCCAGTGAGCAGCGTCACCCAGTGAGCAGTGTCAGCCAGTGAGCAGCGTCAGCCAGTGAGCATTGTCAGCCAGTGAGCAGCATCAGCCAGTGAGCAGCGTCACCCAGTGAGCAGCATCAGCCAGTGACCATTGTCAGCCAGTGAGCAGCATCAGCCAGTGACCATTGTCACCCAGTGAGCAGCGTCACCCAGTGAGCAGCGTCACCCAGTGAGCAGTGTCACCCAGTGAGCAGCGTCACCCAGTGAGCAGCGTCACCCAGTGACCACTGTCACCCAGTGAGCAGCGTCACCCAGTGAGCAGCGTCACCCCAGTGACCAGCGTCACCCAGTGAGCAGCGTCACCCAGTGAGCAGCGTCACCCAGTGAGCAGCGTCACCCAGTGACCATTGTCACCCAGTGAGCAGCGTCACCCATGCATGTCACCCAGTGGCAGCGTCACCCAGCGTCAAGTGAGCGTCACCCAGTGACCACTGTCACCCAGTGAGCAGCGTCACCCAGTGACAGCAGTGTCACCCAGTGAGCAGCGTCCCCCAGTGACCACCTGAGCAGCGTCACCCAGTGAGCAGCGTCCCCAGTGACACTGTCACCCAGTGTCACCCAGTGAGCAGCGTCACCACCAGTGGCAGCAGTGTCACCCAGTGAGCAGCGTCCCCCAGTGAGCAGTGTCACCCAGTGAGCAGCGTCACCCAGTGAGCAGCGTCAGCCAGTGACCACTGTCACCCAGTGACCATTGTCACCCAGTGAGCAGCGTCACCCAGTGAGCAGCGTCACCCAGTGAGCAGCGTCACCCAGTGAGCAGCGTCACCCAGTGAGCAGTGTCCCCCAGTGAGCAGCGCCCCTCTATGGTTCTGCTTGAACTCCTTCCCTGTTTCTCTCAATGCTGGACTGTGACCTGGCAGTGTGATCTGTGTTAAGTCCTTTCCTCCTTTAAGATGATGTTGGTCTCAGTGTTTATCACAGCAACAGGAAGCCAACTAGGACACCATCTGTAACAACGAGACCTGAACTAGTGCATCTTTTGATCCTCCCCCTTCACCTCCTGAGTGCTGGGATTTTAACATGTGTCGCCATGCCTGGCTCCATACGTCCTTCATACAAGTGTTCTCCAATGAAGTGCTTCTGGCAGAGCTGAGAAATGGTTATCTTTTCTCTTCCTTCCTTTCTTTCTTTCTTTCTTTCTTTCTTTCTTTCTTTCTTTTCTTCCTTCCTTCCTTCCTTTCTTTCTTTCCTTCCTTTCTTTCTTTCTTTCCTTCTTTCTCCCTCCCTTCTTTCTTTCCTTCTTTTCATTTTTTTTTTTTTTTGAAACGAGGCCTCACTATGTAGCTCTGGCTGTCCTGGAACTCACTCTGTAGCCCAGGCTGGCCTCGAACTCACAGAGATCCGCCTGCCTTTGCCTCCCGAGTGCTGGGATTAAAGGCGTGCGCCGTCATCCCGCTCTGGCTAGCTTTTCTAAATAATCCTTCTCTGGATGAGTGATACTGTTTTCACACTGTGTGCTTTTGCGAATTCAGTCAGAATGACCTCTCTTACCCTCATCTTTCTCCAGAATTCTACTCATTCTTCAAGATGCTGAGAGTTTATTCATGCATAGCATTGCTAGATTTAGTCAATTAAAAGACAGGACATCTGAATTTCAAATAAACAATAAATCATTTTAGTAAAAGTATACCCAAATGTCCCGTGGGAATATTTATTCCCATATATCTTATTTAGCAATCCTATTCATTCTCCAAATATTTGTTGAGCATCGACCATATGACAGTAACTACTGAGGACTGGGACTAACACAGTGAATAAAATCACTGCAAATTTCTGCTCTGGTCAAGTTTACATTCTAGTGGATGGAGTCCGGCCATAAATAAACAGGAAAGTAAATACTCAAGCATATCATTGAATCATAGATGATACCATGAAGGAGAGCACAGTGAGGGCAGGAGAACAGGAAGTGTTGGTGAGAGTGGGCGTTGCTGCTTTTACTGGACAGTGAAATTTAGCAGAGCCCTGAAGAGAAAGCAAGCAAGGCTAGGGAGCGTATGTCCCCGAGCGGACCTCAAAGCATTCCCTGAGATGGAGGCATATTTGGCATATTAGGGGACATCAAGAAGGCCAGAAGAGCTGAAGAACAGTGACCAGAGCAGGTAGCTAGGAAACAAAGGCAGAGGTGGCCTCTGGAGAGGTTTCTGTATTAACTCTAGAGAGACAGAGCAGTTATGAGATTCGATTTCATACTTTAGACAAAGTCAATACTCAGTTAACAAATGTGTTAAATAAGTAACTTCTATGCTGAAAACTGATTCTCCCTGTGGGACAGGCAGGCAGGGTAGAAACAAACAGACCAATCGTGAGATCAATACAGTAGCCCAAAAGAGAACTGGTAACAGCTGGTGGCTGGGAGCTGGCACCATGGTTGTAGAGACTGGGCTGCCAAGTGGCTGGACCCTGAACCTACTGTGAAAGTACAACAGATAGAACTGGTTGATGATTCTATGTGGGGTGTGCTATAATTTAGTTCTGGAACATTCCCAAAGATGCAGTCCCTAGCCTGTCGTCGGCAGATGGTAGAACCTTGAAGAAGTGGTACCCAGTGGGAGATCTTGGGTCACTTGGGTGTGCCACTCAGATAAATATTAGCATCCAGGTCTTCTCTCTCTCTCTCTCTCTCTCTCTCTCTCTCTCTCTCTCTCTCTCTCTCCCCCCCCCCCCGTGTCACTTAGGCTGGCCTCGAACTCTTAGACCATTTTCTTCCTCACCCCAAGTAGCTAGTACTACAGATATGTGTCACAACTCAGTATTCTTTTTGATTCATTCTCTATTGAATGAGGGAGAGACAGACAGATAGACCCAGACAGAGAGACAGAGAATAGAAAGACAATGCTTTGAAGAGGTTTGTTTATAAAACCGGAATGATCCCATTAGATTCAGAAGAGAACAGTGGCATTTTAAAAAGGGCAAGAGGGCTAGGAGCAAAGTCCAGGAACAGAGGAGACAGAATGGAAACTGGTGCCAAAGTGAAGAATCTGGCCCAGGTCATGAGCACAGAAAACACCACATTCTGAGCCAGGACGGACTTGCAGAGTGACGTGCGAGGGAGGCAGGGGCTGTGGGAGGAGCCATTACAAAGGACGGTCCTGTTTGCCCTGGTGAAGTGGGAAGCAAGTTGGGAGTAAAAAGAAGGCAGGACGGACCTGTCCAAATATGGGAGAGGGAGCACAGTAAAGTTGTCCGGGAGGTGAGTGGAGGAGGGTCCTGCGGAAACAAGGGACAGCCAGACAGCCCTGCGACTGCTGGGGATCTAAATCTGAACCAACACAGCCTGGCTGTGCCTTTTTCTTCAGTCATATTCAGCTGCCCAAATGCAGGCAAGGAGTAGGCTAAAAACTGGATAGAAGCAGGGGTGGAATTCTGGCAAGCAAACGTGTCAAAGGGATAGAGAAGCCAGGAAGTCGAATGTGTGGGCAGCGGAATGTTTACAGGGACTGCCCGAGAACTCTAAATTGGGGTGGAGAGAACTGAGGCCATCAGGGGGAGGAACAATGGACAGGTGGTGAGATTCATGGGCTGGAGGGTCCAGTGGGGTTGTGGGTTACTAGACTTGGTGAGAGAGTAGAGGAGGGTAGAAAAGAGCCCAAATGGGAAGTGGCAATCAGGAGGGCCCTGGAGAGAGTCTACGGAAGGCTTGGGGTTATTCCTGACGGAGACAGTGGGAATCACTACAAAAAAGGAAAACAGGTATGCAGAGGCTGAGAGACGCACACGGCTTCTGTGCACATGCAGACACTAGCCACAGCTGCGCGTTGGAGAGGATGACAATGACAGGTGGCTACCGTGCCTGTTTTCTACTGTTGACCTTAACAGGCTACCACACCTAACAGCTCAACACACTACAAATGGAGTCTCTTCTCATACAGTCCCAAAGGTCAGGGGCCTCAGTCAGTCTCACGAGTGGTCAAAGTGTCAGCAGGCTAGTTCCCAATGGCAGAGCCTTCTGCCAGATTTCCTCGGTTCCAGGCTCCTTCTCCACGATGGCATCATCCCACCCTTTGCTTCCGCCCAGCCTCCTCTCCTGGTTCCAACACTCTTATAGGTTACATTGGCTCCATGTAGATAATACTTCCCACTCAATACTCCCCACAAAGTCTCCTGTGCCACCTACATAGTCTCAGATCCTGGAGATTAGGGTATGGATGTTGTTTTTCTGTCGGCTTAGAAGCCGCTCATGAATCTACTGATATTTTAACTGCTGACTACGCCCCGAGGCCTGGCAGTCAGCACCCAGCAGCTCAGACTGCGGTCTGGCAGGGTTTCCAGTCCCGCCGCCACCAGCAAATGTAGTCTTTAACTAAATCTCTATCGTTCTGTTTACCAATAAAGTCTCAGGAGGATGCTGAGATGAAAAGTAGCAGAGAAGCTCACCTTCATTTTTGGCCAGAGACCCAGCATCTCTCCACTCATCCCAAACCAAAAAAGACTTTGAATCTTCAAGTCCTTCCCCACTCCTTCCCGTGCATCTCTCTGTCTGTATTCCTGGCTACCCTGTTCTCTCCATGCCTAATTCCTGTGAACTAGTTGCTGGCTCTGCCCGCTGTTCCACAGTTGATTTTATTAACACAGTCTCGGAGTTTCACAGTACTATCAAATATCCCGCAACACATGGATATCTTTGGAGAGTCCTTCTTTTGCCTACCTCAACCAGCTTGAAGAGTCTCCACTTCTGGCTGCTCTCCCTCACTCCCTCCCAGGCTGAATTTGTAAGATTCCCATATATTAGGAACTATGCCTTCTTTGAGTGTTTATTGCGGTAAGTTTGGAGTTAATTTGCTATTAAGAAGAATCTAATGTCCTAAACATTTTACTCTAGATGTTAATTTATGTGTTTGTCTCCCAAGGGAAACTGAAAATCCCACCAGGACAGAAACCACTCAAATACATCTCCACGCTCCAAGTGCCCAACATGGCATTGGGCATATAGGACAAGTTAATGGGCCTTTCTGAATAAATGAATAAACTCTGGTTGCTTTTAGTAACAAGAGCACATTAAGCAATCTATATATATGACAAGAAAACTTTTTATAATCCTATTCAATTTTGTTGTTGTTGTTGAGAGAGGGTCTTACCTCATACCCAGGCTAGCCTCATATTCACGGTGTACTCAGGCTGGCCTTGAACTCACAGCAATCCTCTGCCTCAATTGCTTGAGTGCTTGGATTGCAGGCATATTCATTAAGCCCTATCTGGCTTCTTGAAAAATACTGAATCAATATGTTATAATGCACATAGGTATCATTTCTAGTCTTCACATCCATCCCTCAGATGTCCAAAACCAATGGCGAGGCTTCACATGAGTGTGTGTGTGTGTGTGTGTGTGTGTGTGTGTGTGTGTGTTACATATGTTTTAATGTCCACCAGCTAAACATATTCATGCAAGAGCACTTAGACATGAAAGTCATCAGTGTTTCTACTGTAACCAGAGGCTTTCCTCTGTCTCATCCTATCCCAAAGACACTTCTAAATAATCATACAGAGGCTTATATTAATTGTAAATGCTTGGCCAATGGCTCAGGCTTGTTACTAGCTAGCTCTTACATTTAAATTAACACATTTCTATTAATCTATATTTCACCACATGGCTTTGTGGCAATACCTGTTCTCTCTTAGATATTGTTGCTCTGGTGGCTCACTGGAATCTGTTCTGACTCTGCCTTCCTTTTCCCAGAATTCTCCTACTCTGACTGTCATGCTAAATCTCTTCCTGCCCAGCCATCAGCCAATCAGCTTTGTTATTAACAATGAGCATAATCCACATCATCTCCCCCTTATTGTCTAATTAAAAAGGAAGGTTTTAACTTTAACATAGTAAAATTAATACAACAAACAGTTATCAAGCAAGAATTACAGTTACAATAGTTAGTCTATTAGTATTTGGCAAAATTAAAGAAAAATACTCTATCATCTATCCTATCTTTGTAAGTCTAAAGTTTCATATTCATTTTTTATCATAACTAAGGGAAACTATAATTATAATATTCTAGCCTTCAACTCCCTCAAAGACCCCAGAAAGATGTACTATTATCTGAGTAAACAGGAAGTGCATTGTAAGCAACTTCCAAAGCTCTAGAAATGACAGAGACATCTGGCTGTCTGGACAGTCACCCAGAGTTCTTCTGTAATGTTGGAGCATCCATCTTCAGCCTGTAGAATATCTGGCAGACTCTTCTGTGAAGCAGGAATTTTGAAGGACTTTCCTGACTTATTTTTTTTCCTATGTGTCCTGCATGTCCAGTCTGCACAGCACATTGTCAGCAGTTTCTTTGCAGCTAACCTTGCTACAATGGAAACCAACTCCATAAGGAGTTTCTTCAGTGCCCATCATCTCTGAAGTAAATTAGTGCTGCCAGGAGCGGATGTGTCTCATTGTCATGAAAAACCTTAGGTTAATAAAACATTTTAAATGCCATATTCTGTAGATCTTTGAAGTATTTAAAGATCATCTATCTAAAATATATCTCTATATGATCTTGAAAGCACATCTAATATATCTACAAATTTAATCATAAATGACTATTAACCTATGTTTCTTGATTATCCTATACAGTTTAAACTAATAGCTTTCAAAAATTAGAATTTTACCTTATATTTTTAAATGAGCTATATAAAGACAATACCTTAAACAAGGGTAGAAATATACATATAGTATAACAAAATTGACTTTAAATTTGTGTCAATAAACTAAAATCCATACTATAATATGAATCTTAAACCATCTTATTAAATAAAAAAACTCAGGGCCAGGTTTTGGGGTGAATGCTGGAATATCAGAGAGACAGAACAAGCCACAGCCACCTCACCTTGCCAATTCCTCAGCTGATCCTGTTTCCTCAGACTGGAAGCCTCTGAGTCCTCTTCCAGAATGAATCTCGGCTGAACTGCTGCTAAAATCCTAAAAGCTAGTTCCTGGTCCTCATGCCTTATATACATTTCTGCTTCCTGCCATCACTTCCTGGGATTAAAGGTGTGTGGCACTATGCCTGGCTGTTTCCAGTGTGGCTTTGAACTCACAGAGATTCAAACGGATCTCTGCCTTTGAAATGCTAGGATTAAAGGTGTGTGTGTCACCATTCTCTGGCCTCTATATCTAGTTGCTGTTCTGTTCTCTGACCCCAGATAATTTATTAGAATGCACAATATTTTAGGGAACACAATATCACCACACCATACCAATACTAAATCATACAAATTGATTTAGTATTTTTCAAGAAGCCAGATAGGGCTTGATGAATATGCCTGCAATCCAAGCACTCAAGCAACTGAGGCAGAAGAATTGCTGTGAGTTCAAGGCCAGCCTGAGTATACAGTGAATATAAGGCTAGCCTGGGTATGAGGTAAAACCCTCTCTCATTGTTAATAAAGTTGATTGGCTGATGGCTGGGTAGGAAGAGATTTAGCATGACAGGTAGACTATGAGAATTTTGGGAAGAGGAAGGCAGAATCAGAACAGATGCTAGTGAGCCTTTGAGATTAACAGTTGGTTTTTGATTAAAGTAGATTTAATAATCTACACTTTTTCCTCATCATTTCTATATCATATCCCCCTTCCTTCTTTTAGAAAGAAATTGGCTATGACCAATAACAATTTGTAATCAAAACTCCAAAACAAAGACAAACATCCATAATCCATTTTGGGGGAAAGTGGGCATAGTTTTCTAGGCTACTTCCTGCTGATTGAGGGTGCTGTTACTCTTATGGGGACCCTGAGAAAATTTAGGATTATGGTCAAGTCCTGATCATCTCAGCCAGCAACCTTGAAGCTATTCTGGATGCAGAACTCAGAGGAAACTGCAACAGAGGCACTCTGAAACATTAGATCATCTGGGCCATCCACTTTCATTGGAGATTTTTTTTCAGGGGGTCTTCCTCAATTAAACTTGATTTTCCTTAACTCAGAATGAATCCATAGCCTCTCATTTCCTGTGTAAACAAAATCAGAACCTCTTTTCCAAAGTAAAATATCTTCTGACTTAAACCTTGGAATCAAGATATTTCCAAAATATATATGTTGATTTAATCTAGCAGCTTCTACAATCAAATGTCTCATAGCAGTTAAAAATCCCAATGACAACATAATAATATACATAATCCAGACTCTAAGTGTAGTCTCCATTTTTATGTGGCTCATCATAATTTCTTTATTATTCTATTTCCTTTTAAGGACTTTATTATTGTTGTTTAAATCTATTATTGTCTCTACCCTTTCTCTTCTCTCTCCCAAGCCTACACATATTTTTTAAACACAGTATGACCTGTTTAGAGGTCTTATTTGTCTGAATCTGTCCTTATTGTTTATCTGTAATCCTTTTCTGACCAGGAAAGTTTTTAAACTGTTAAATAGGTGTGGCTAGGATGAAAGCAGCAACTTTGGCTGCTGGTTCCACCCAGCTCAGCTTTCCAATATGGAGGAGGTACCAAGAGAGTCACACTTAAGCTCTCCAACTCTGGGAAGCTGTGGGGTCCATGCTGCCACCAAATAGCATGCAGCCATGTTCTCAAGCCCATAGAAAGTGGCTGGGATAAGCCTTTTCACCACAGCCCATGTAAGAGGCTTCACAACCTGCCACACTGCTTAGCTCATGATGGCTGGCAGTTGACTCCTTCTTGTAGACAGCTGTTGGGAGCCTTGTCTCTGTGCTGCTGCTGGCGTGAGACTGTGAGACTAGAAAGCCCAGTGGGGCTCTGTTTCTGTGCATTTAAAACCTTTTTTTAGGCTTTCTCAGGTCTTATGTGGATCCATGCCCCACACTGGGTGCCATATGCAACCAGAGGCTTTCCTCTGCCTTGTTCCATCCCACAGCTGCTTTGAAGTAATCATTCAGAAGCTTATATTAATTGTAAATGCTTGGCCAATGGCTTAGGCTTGTTACTAACTAGCTCTTACATTTAAATTAACACATTTCTATTAATCTGTATTTCACCATATAGCTTTGTGGAAATACCTGTTCTCTAGTACATCTTGTTGCTCTGGCGGCTCACTAGCATCTGTTCTGACTCTGCCTTCCTCTTCCCAAAATTCTCCTAGTCTACTTGTCATGCTAAATCTCTTCCTGCCCAGCCATCAGCCAATCAACTTTATTAACAATGAGAGAGGGTTTTACCTAATACCCAGGCTAGCCTTATATTCACTGTATACTCAGGCTGGCCTTGAACTCACAGCAATTCTTCTGCCTCAATTGCTTGAGTGCTTGGATTGCAGGCATATTCATCAAGCCCTATCTGGCTTCTTGAAAAATACTAAATCAATATGTTATAATGCACATAGGTATCATTTCTAGTCTTCACACCCATCCCTCAGATGTCCAAAACCAATGGTTAGGCTTCTGTGAATTACATATGGTTTAACATCTACCAGCTAAACATATTTATGCAAGAGCACTTTGATATGAAAATTGTCAGTGTTTCTACCAAGGCTAAATTTAGGAGTTTAGATTGGGTCATGTCTCCAGGGAATTTGCCCAAGTTATAAAGGAAAAATCAGCCATCTCTGGGTCAAACAGCAATTAGAGAATGAAAAAAATATGAGTAATTGGATAAAGCCCCAAATCCCTTCAAAGCAGCCTGGCAAAGTAATAATACTGTGAACAAAATTCAACTGTGTGGGGCTGGGGATTAGCTTTGCTGATAGAGTGTTTGCCTAGCATACTTGAAGCCCTGGGTTCAATTCTCAGTACTAGGTGGGAAAGTGGAAGTGGTAATTAACACCTGTAATCCTGGCACTTGGGAGGTGGAGCCTGGAGGATCGGGATTTGAAAGTCATACTCAGCTACATAGTGAGTTCAAGGCCAGCCTAGGCTAAAAGAGACTGTGCTTCAAAAACAAAACAAAAATCAACTGTAGGCATTTATAATATCCTCTTGTAAAAATTACCATAAAGAATTAGATGACAATAGAGAGGCCCGTAGCTACAGTTATAGATGATGGAAAATTATATTCTGGGTCACTGAGGCCATTATAAATCTTTTGTAAATCAAATCACCAAAGTACAGGTTTTTTGTTTGTTTGTTTGTTTTTTTGTTTGTTTGTTTCCATCAGACCACTCGCCTCCTTCAGCCACGTGATCCTACTTCTGTGGGACACTTTGGAGAGTACATAGAGCAGCATCAGAGACCCATCCCACCATAGGTGTGGCTCAGTGGTGGAGCACTTGCCTAACATGTATGAGGTCTTGGGATCTGTCTTGAGTACCACAAATAACCCATCCAAATAACTGATCAGCTCCTAAACTGAATAAATGCCAGGAGATTTTTGTTATCAAAATTATTAAGACTCTACCCCAACTTAGAAATCCTGGTCCTTGCCAAACTGTGCTACCTAAGTATGACTAGGGATGATATGTCATATAGACACAGATATTTTCTATCACACTGTAAGGAAATAATCCTTGTGTTGGTTGCTTGGCTTGTTGCTGTCACAAAATACAGGAGCATCTTCAGGAAGGAAGGGTTTACTTGGACTCACAGCTGGAAGGCAGAGTTCAGCACGAACAAGGAACCTATAGTGGCAGCAGCTTGAGATGGCCAGCTACAGGTCACACTGGCTCCATAACCAAGAAGTGAAGAGAGATGGACGCTGGGTCTCAGCTTGCGTTCTCCTTTCTATTCAGTCCAGGTCCCCCGCCCATGGAATGGCAACACCCACATTTTTCCCATCTCAACCCAGTCTAGAAAACATCTCACAGACATGCCCAGAGGCTGTCTCATGGGTGATTCTAGACCCTGACAAGTTGACAGTAAATATTAAAGACCACACTTCTCACACTATAAATGTATATGCAAGATATACCTTTAAAAATGCCAGGCCCATGGTTGGAGAGATGACTTAGTGAGTGAAGCCACTTGCCACTAAATTAAACTTGAGTTGGATCTGCAGACCCATGTGACGGGAGAGAACCAACTCCTGCAAACTGTCCTCTGACCTCCACATGCATGCTGCCATAGAACATTTACTCATGCATGTGTACACACTCACACACACACACACATACATAAATATAATTTTTATTTTTTTTAAGCTGAGGATCGAACCCAGGGCCTTGTGCTTGCTAAGCAAGCGCTCTACCACTGAGCTAAATGCCCAACCCATAAATATAATTTTTAAAATGATAACAGGCCCACCTTTTGCCAACAATTTCTACAGACTTATCTTCTAAATGTAGGCCTTGTAAAAGGACTAAACACATTTTAGACATCGGAGCAGCACTGGTGACTGGTATTTTGTTTATCTCTTCAAGAAAATCTAATTCTTCTATCAATCATTCATCCAAAGACCAAGTCATGCTGCATTCGATATAGATACAGGCACTAACGCTTGGGGAGCATTATCTTGCCTTTACAATCAGAATCAGTCTAGGTACATGCCCTGGAGAAATGCATGCATGGGCCTCAGCCATCCTCTCCAAGTGTTCACTGGAGCATGGCTGCCAACAACAGAAGCCAATGAGCTTCCATTTACCTTTGTGGGCAACGAGAGAGACTCCAGGGCTCCTGAGCTGCTGGCTAAACTCTAGCTTTGATCCAGGGGCTGGTAAGACCCGTGTCTTAGCTGCTTGGAAATGCACTGAGCTGTGATTTGTGCACACTTGCATACATAGGCTACACTTCTATAATAAGGTTAGAAAAATAAAAGAGCAAGAGATTTTTGTTTAACTCTCATAGATTTTTATTTTATTTTTTTTACTTGTGACATTAGAGATGAAGCCTAGGGCCTTGCACATCCTAGACAACTGAGCTACATCCCTTTTGCCATGGAGTTAACCCTACTACACAATCGAATGGACTCCCTCCCTCAACCTCACAGCACTAATGTAGTGATATACTACATATCAAATAAAGCTTGCCTGAGGATCAGACGACAGAGCCAGCCACTAGATTAAACATAGAGGCCAGGCAGTGATGGCACATACCTTTAATCCTGGCACTTGGGAGGCAGAGATCCATTTGGATCTCTGTGAGTTCAAAGCCATCCTGGACTACTTGTGGTTGACTCGGTCTAGGAGAGAAACAGAGCCAGGCAGTGGTGGCACACACACCTTTAGTCCCAATACTTGGGAGTCACATGCCTTTAATCCCAGCACTTGAGATCTCATGCCTTTGCTACCAGTATCTGGGAAGCACACACACCTTTAATCTCAGCACTAGGAAGGAAGGGAAATGGCTGGGTGGGAAAGGTGTGTAAGGCACGAGGAGACAGGAATTAAGCCCCTTCTGGCTGAGGACTCAGAGGTTTGCAGTCTGAGGATTTGTGGAGACAGGATCTTGCCTTCCATTCGGCCTGAGGATTCAATAGTGGGGAGAAGTTTCTCTAGTGACTTGTTCCTTTGTCTCTCTGATTTTTCAGCATTTACTCCAAATCTGACTCCAGGTTTCTTATTATAAGACCATTTAGGATTCAAGCAACACACTAAGTTCTCATAAGTGCACCCCAGAAACACAAATTCTCAGGTCCCACCCCTGAACTGAATCAGAGTCTGCATTTTTAAACAAGATCCCCAACTTATTTTGATTTTCAAATTCAAATTTAACTGGTATATAGACATGTTAAAAATCGTAAGTAGTTATGAAGGAGCCACATAATATTTAACAGAAGTTAGCCTTTTTTTATTGTGAGCTAGGAATGTAAGCTAGGGATTTTACTGCAAGCTAGGGATATGGTAATGCTTCTATAGGTCTGTCAATTCCTTCCATTTTTTGTTTGTTTGTGGCTGAACTGATGGGGACAGCAGAAATGATGCAGGTCGTGGCTCACCAGCCACTGTTTTCATGCAGGACTCATTGTATCAGAAGCCCACAGCCTGCTTCTTCATCTTGGTTTTGCCGTGGGTGGCAATGTACTGAAATCAGTGTTGGCTGATTTCAATTTTGTCAACATTTTCCAGAGAGGGGCACCATACAGCAGGCCCCCTGTTTGCCAACAATCTGGCCTTCTTGGTTCATTCGGCCATACCACTGTGACCTAGACCAGAGCCCGAAGAACTCACATCATGTTCTGATGCATGCACATCACCGTGTGATGACTGAACTGGGTTGAACATCCACCCTGGGTGATCTGAGTGCACGGTGAACTCTGAGACGCCCTGGTCTACAACACAAACTTGTACACGGAGAAGTACAAAATGAGAAGAATGCTCGGAATGGCTGGATGGAGGAAAGGTAAGGACATGATCACACTAACCTGAAGGGGCTCCTCTCCCCAGATCAGACCAACCTGGCCCTTCCCCAGGTTGCTCTCCAGCTCGGCAATTCGGAGATTTGAGGACCTCAGCAACCTTCCTTATTTATGGTTTAGCATCTTAGGCAAGAGCAGTAACTGATTAACACCCATTCAGAAGAGGCCAGAAGTTCCGGCTAGAAAGTACCAGTGTGAGTCGGCATTCATTTGAAAAGATAAATGGTCTCTAAAGCGAGGGACAAAGAAAACTGGGGCAAACACAAGGAGAACATGCCAGAGGAGGGCTCCGCAAATAATTAGCAGCTAATTTTAGCCCATCAGCTTACCTATTTTTTTTTTCATTATTCAGTGAAACTGTTTCAAAGTTGTAAAATATGATCCTGCCAGAAGAGTGGCCCCAAATGATAGTTGAGATCCAGCGACGCTGTCTCAGCTGATAGGCACCCAAAATAGGGCAGCGTTCCAAGTGCACAGACAAGCTGCTGCCTCTTCCTTCTCTGTCCATCCTGTCATCCCTGCTGTATTTGCTCTTTTATTTTAAATAGGATGATAAGAAAACAAACTCCTGGCACCCACACATCTAAGCCCTGTGGAGAGATGATTTCTTATATCTCTATGCTGTACTCTTCCATTTGCCCTTGAACCACAGTAAACTGTTTTCAGGAGAGTGCTGCACTGCTAACTCTTTTTGCCTCACTCTGACCGGGGAAACACTTTCTCCCGCATTCCTGGCTCTCCAGCTTCATGGCGTCTTGAGTCTGTATTTCTGATCCCTATGGTTTCCCCTGTGCACTGGTCTCTGTGGAAGCTAAAAGCAGGTTCTATTATTAATGGACACTTAATGGTATTTCAAAGTCATATTGGGATCCATTCCTAACATCCAAATTGATCACATTCTGTCACTGCAAATGGGTGCCCTTTCCAAATATGGTAATTTTGAGATCTCTTTCAGAGTTAGTGATAAAAATACATTCAACCAGCATGTCCTGAGATTAATTAATAAAGAGCTAGTAGACAAGCTTATCATTACCAATGGTTCAGCTCCTGGCTTTAGGTCCCCTATGACGTAACCACCCCTATTCATATTCTCATAGGTTACTTCACCCCACTGTCTGCCACCACCTCTCACCACCATACATCCTGCCCCTTTAGCGCAAGAGGAAATAGCATTGGTCTGGCATAATCCTCTTTTTACCGAGCCAGGCCTTGGCATTCAGAATGTAAGGAAATAGGACCAGTTTCTGTGCCTGCTGGCCAAGGCACTCTGCAGAGAGCCCAGTGTGGTTTCTGAGTGGCATTCAGTAAGTGGAACAGAGAACAGGCTGGGTCACCCGATGCCCAGAAACACACATGGGTGAAGATATGTGTTAGTAAAATTGGCAAGAATGATTCAAGATCTGAGGTCACAGGGGACTGAGAACTGCAGATTAGATAGATGGGCAGCCACCATAGATAAAATCTGACCCTTTTCCCACGGTTCCACTCAGCATTTTTCTCCAGCAGCTGGAGAGGGAAGCGCACCCTCCACCCCTTTAAGCCTAACCAGCAAGGCAGACAATTGTCTCGCAAACATGTCGACCATACTGCAACAGGAAAGCTCCCTGTGGCTCCTCTGCATGTTTAAATGATACCTTCAGTGTGCACGGGCAGCCCATCGGCGCCAAGTCCACTCAGCTTTAACTTGTCCTGATAATTTATTTTTTGGGTTAAACGCCTACCGCTTCCATGGGGTTCCCAGGGGACCTATTTTCATTCCTTGGAACCCTGTTCTTTCAAGAAGGAAGTGTCATTCTTCCCTCTCTGGTTCTGTCTTGACCGGGACATACTCATTGTTTGTTCAAGGTCAAATATCTCCTGTTTGTATCTTGAGCTGCTCTGTCTCTCTGTAAGCAGCCAGATGCCGGGGACTCTGTAGTCTTTTCTCAGTACGTATTCCTCATGCTGTGGCAAAGGGAAATCTTTCTGGCAAATGTCAACACTAGAAAATAAAGAAGACAAAGCTGGGTGTGGTGGGGCTAGAGAGGCTGAGGCAGGGGGAGAGAATCTAATTGTTGCCTGGAGGCCCAACTTCAGGATTTAGAAATTCGTTTTTCATTACATTTGGTGGACAAAAAAAAATTGCTGTGAAAAGTACAGCAGGTGTTAGTGGGGGACACTCGTCCTCTCTCCCCACCTGGTCACAGCTATGACAGCCTGATTGTTCTGACTTCTGGCACCTTCCCAAGAGCTTCTAAACTAGTCACAGAGGTCCCAACCCTTGCTCCTTGACAATTGCCTGGGAATCAAGGTCTCTAATGCAGAAGGGTCTTCCAAGACCAGATGTCTCCTTCTCTTTCTTAAGTCTAACACATAAGTTCTCCAAACTTCAGCTCCACTGATTCAGAGGTGTTCCCATGCTCCCCTAACACCCCTCAACTTGCCTGTCTCTGGAGGTTCCTTTTCTCTGCCTTGTCTAGAACTCACCTCCCCAAAGCAGCTCGGATGACACAGACTCACTTTATAGGCAGACTGGCTGGTATGTATCTGCTTTTCACACTGAGCCTCACAATCACTTCCGTATACAAATCAGTCCTAACAGCTGATTGTTGGTTGCTCCATAAAGGGAAGATTTGGCATCACAAAGGACCACTGGATCCTGCTATGTCTGGTCATGTGTTTGTCCTCAATGGAATCAACTTAATACAATTCAGAGTCACCTAGAAAGAGTTAGTCTCAATTGAGGAATTGCCTCTAACAGATCAAACTGTGGGCCTGTTTTTGAAGAATTTTTATAATTGGTAATTAATGTGGGAGGGCCCAGACCACTGTGGGCAGTGCCATCCCTAGGCAAGTGGGCTTGGGCTGTGTAAGAAAGGCAGCTAAGTAAGTCACGGAGAGCAAGCCAGTAAGCAACATTTCTCCATGGTCATCGCTTCAGTTCCTGTCTCTAGGTTCCTGCTTGAGTTCCTGTCCTGACTTCCCTCATGGAAGGGGAAGCCAAATAAACCCTTTCTTTCCCCCAGTTGCTTTAGATCAGTGTTTTTCTTTTTTGTTTGTTTTTCTCAATAGCAACAAACAGCAAATTAGAACACTACCATGTACTAAGCATAGAAGAAACTAAAGGATTGCTTTTCTAAGAAGTCTAGAATCATAGAGTCAAATAAATAATAATAACTATGCTTAGAAACCAGGGGAAAGAAGGGGTCATAAAATACAAAGGTATTTTTTTGAGACAGGGTTTCACATAGACCATGTCAGCCTGATACTTGCTACACGGCTGAAGATTGTTCTTGAACTCTTTATCCTCCTGCATGCTCCTCTTGAGTGCTGGGATTGTGGATGTGCACCATCATCCCCACTGTTGCAAAGGGTCTTTTGGAACCTCAAAAAAGAGATGTCTTACCCAGCCTCAAAATTTCAGGAAAAACTTCTGGATAAGTCTGGAGTAAGCCCCAAAGTGTTACTTGGTGCGAGGCAAATCTAGAATTAAGATAGTTAGGAAAAAACAAGTCACAACTCAGAAAATCAATTTATATAGACTCAGTGTGGTAGCTTATATTTGTAATTCCAGTACCTAGAAGACTGAGGCAGGAGGATTATCATGAGTTCCAGACCAGCTTGAGCTGTGGAGTGAGAGGCTGTCTTAAAACAAAAATTATAGTTCCATAAAGGCTCAGCCCCCATATGGAAAAAGTTGATATCATATCCTTGGCCAAATCCATCTAGCCAGCCAGCCTTTGTGCCGTGAGTGTAATCTGATGGTAGTTTGAGGCTCTAGATTTATTTTCTCCCATTCTGGCTCATTAAAATTTTTTCATAACAAATCTTCAGAGAATCCAGTAAACTGGAGTCTCAGTTGTTGCTAAGAAATGTCATCCCAAGTCATAAAAATGGAACACAGACATAAGGATGGATTGCATGTGACCCAGAGGCAGACTGGTACCCAGAACCCTTTGTGTCTAAATGTTCCTTACAGAGAAGCATCAGCTGCCCATGTCTATGTGCAAACAAGCCACAGTCCTGATCTACTTAGGTCTGCTTCTTCCTACAAATAGAAACCAAAAAAAGGGAAAAACAGCTTCCAGTCTAAATGAGATTAATCCATCTGACCCATTAAAAAAAGCCAATTAATTTACAATAAGACAATTAAGAAAATTCCCATGGAATAAGTGAACTTGGGCTCTTAACTCATTCCAGGTAAAACCTGAGGTAAAATTGGTTTTAGGGAGATACATAAATATTTCTGTGTCTATTTGGGTTTCTTACTTTCTCTTTTTTAATGATTTATTTATTATTTCATGTGCATTGGTGTTTTGCCTGCACATGTCAGTATGTGGGTGTCAGGTCCCCCTGGAGTTACAGACAGTTGTGAGCTGCCATATGGAATGCTGGGAATTGAACCCTGGTCCTCTGGAAGAGCAGCCAGTGCTCCTAACCATTAAGCCATCTCTCCAGCCTGGGTTTCTTACTTTCATAAAAAGGGTCCCTGGCATTTTCTTAATAAAAAAGCACAGTAATGGTGTCTTACATTTTGTATCCTGAAGATGTAACTCCTAGAAAATAGGAAGAAGTGGGCCAAGTGCAGTGGCACACACCTGTAACTCAGGAAGCAGTGGCTGCAAGTTCGGGGCCAGCCTGGGCTACATAGTGAGTTCCAGGGCCACACAATGAGGCCCTGTCAAACAAAAGGAGTTTGTGAAACAGCTCAGCAGCCACAGAGGCTTGCTGCCAAGTCTGGTGACCTGAGTTTGATCCCCAGGATCCACGCTGTGGAAGGAGAGAACCGACTCCTGAAAGTTGTCTCTCATGTCTGTATGTGCACTATGGCACTCAAATGGCCGCCCCCACTCCTGCATAAACACACACAACTAACTAAATAAATAAATGCAATTTAAACTTGCTTTTAATATTTAGAAAAAAGAATAAATGTTTATTGAATGAATTTCAAAACCCCATATTTGGAGAGAGGGAGGTTAATCACCCAGTCTGTGTTTGCCCCGGGTAGTGACTCACATACTCCTGGCCCAGTTCCAACCGTCTTAACCCAGAATGTTAAGAATAAGCCCTAAGTCCTGCTCAGAATGTCAACACTTCCAATCACATTTGTTTTCTGGGTAGGGTCTGTTTGTTTACTTCTCTCTCAGTGTCCTTTTGTTCTGCCTGTCTGTCCTTCAACCTGTTTGTCCGTACGGATGGAAAACTTGGAAAGCTGAGGCAGAGCGGAAGGGACACTGGCTTTAAGACTTCCTGGCACTCAAGTGGGTGCTTCAAAACAATGGTTTGCACGGAGGCTTTGGGAGATGGGAATGACTGACACCAGTCTATATGAACTGAAGAACAAGACATCAGTGATGTGTGTGTGTGTGTGTGTGTGTGTGTGTGTGTGTGTGTGTGTGTTTACACACAGCACCATCATTTAAGAAAACAGTCTTCAATGCTTTGAAAATCCTTCTCTGTACTGGGGCTGGGGGCTAGGAGTGGAGGTGGGCGAGGAGGGGGTGAGGAGTGGAGGAATGTGGAGGGGTAGGGGTGGTCCCTGGTGCTCTCTCTACTCAACTTCTCCATTTTACACATCCCAGAATTACCTGCCTAGAGAGCATTCTGCCCCTAGTCAATTAACATTCTCAAGATAATCCCCCACAGACATGCCCAGAAGCCCATCTCTCAAGTGAGTAGATTCTGTGAAACTGGCAATTAACTTTGACCACCACACACTGCATTGTTGCTTTGTCCTAAAGCCAAGACACTGTTATATATTTTCAGCATAAAAATGACAACCCTATACATACTTCCACATGCCACCTCCCACAAGCCTCCTAGGCCTTGGACACAGGCTAAAACATCTGGAGAATCTTCAGTTTGGTTGCACTTCAGCCTTGTATAAAAATGGATGCAGAAAGCCGGGCAGTGGTGGTGCACGCCTTTAATCCCAGCACTTGGGAGGCAGAGACAGGTGGATCTCTATTAATTCGAGGCCAGCCTGGTCTACAGAGTGAGTTCCAGGACAGGCTATAAAGCTCCAGAGAAACCTTGTCTTGAAAAACCAAAACTTTAAAAAAAAAAAAAAAAAAAAAAAGGATAAAGAGCAGGGAGGTTTACTGTACACCACAGTGTGGAAGAGGACTCAGAAGCTTCCAGCCTGAGGAAACAGGATCACCTGAGGAACTAGCAAGGTGAGAGAGCTGTGGCTTGTTCTGTGTCTCTGATCTTCCAGTATTCACCCCAATAACTGGCCTTGGATTTGATTTTATTAGTAAGTATCTTTAAGATTCATGCTACATCTGGCACCCAAAGTTCGAGGTACGAATTCACGGAAAAGCCTCTTGCCTGTGGCCTTGTGAGCCCCAGCTTAGGCCCGAGCTACACTCGGCCGGTTGTGATGGTGCATGCCGGTAGGATTTGCTGAAGGAGGCAAAGGCAGGAGGATCCCGAGTTTGAGGCCAGCCTGGGAAGCTTGCTAAGGAGAAGCTTTGGCTGGGACCCAGCCAGAAATGGTGGCAGTGGGACCATGGAGGCAACAGCTGCTGCTCCGAGTTGCAGGCTTCTTCTTTCTCATCATGTTGGTTACTGCAGTGATGCTGCTACTTGGGACGAATTGTTTACTGCTGCTTCTTCAAAGAATTGCCAGGACCATCGTGTTACAAAAAAGCATCGGCAAAGGTCAGTTTGGAAAAGTTTGGCAAGACAAATGGTGGGGAGAAGTTGCTGTGAAGACATTCTCATTTAGGGAAGAACGTTCATGGTTCCAAGAGTCAGATATTTATCAGACTGTGATTACTCCAAACCACAGAGGAGGCACACACACACACACACACACACACACACACACACACAAATTTCTAAACGGAACCATGATGATGCCTAACAACAATTTTGAAATCTTCAAAAAGGTGACGGGTTCCCACAATGATGATTCCACATGGACTATGATAAAGCCATTAAGCTGATTAACACCACGGAAAGATCGGCTTTGGACTGCAAACTACTCAGGACAATTTTGAGATGGCTAGCTGAGATGATCCAGCCTGACAGACTACACAAATAAGGACTTGAAACAAGCCCTGAACTTTCTCATTATGCAGCGGCTGGACAAATGATACAAGACTTGACAATTAACCCAAAAATTTTCTTTTCAGGATCTCCTAAAGATGGAAGTAATTTTAAGAAGACGATGCCCACATCCCCAAAAGGTGGGATGGGAGGTTTTCGGTTTTTTAATGAGTTTTGGATATTGTCATTGTTTATGATGGTTGGTTACAAGTTGTTAATTATTAATGGTCAGGAAAAAAGCAGAACATGAAAATTAGATTCAGAGGTTTTGTTTAAAAAAGAAAAGGAAAAAGAGAAAAGGAGACTATAGATATGAGGTAGATCACTGAATCTACCCTGAGAAAAAAGATAAAGAAATAATAGGATAAATGGGCAGATCATTGAATCTACACTAAAAAGAAAAAGGGAAAGATATAAAAATGACAAAAGGTAGATTACTGAATCTATTATGAAAAGAAAAAAGAGAGCATATGGATATGATCAGATAAAAAGGTCAATTATTGAATCTACTTTTAAAAAGGCACTATTTGTTTTAAACAGGATAAGTAATGAAAATTTTTGGTCTGAGTTTATCAAATGTTACTGGACTGGACATTGTTAATATATATAATGGAGTTTTTTGCCTGAATCTGTCAAATGTTAATGGACTAGACATCATTAATGTAATCTTGACTATGTATATTGTATATACTTATTGGATATGATTTTTCTTGTTTTAGTTATAAGCCTTTTTTTAATTTTATACAAAAACAGGGGGAATGTGGTGGGTATTGTGTCCCCTGAAATATTGGGTGTTCCCTGAAATAAACTTATCTGGGGTCAGAGAGCAGGATGGCCACAATATTAAACATGAGAATAGGCAGTGGTAGCATACGCCTTTAATCCTAGCATTCCAGAGACCGAAACACCCGGATCTCTGAGTTCAAGGCCACTTTAGAATTAGCTAGGCCTGGTGACACAGCCTTTAATCCCAGAAATCCAGCCTTTAATCCCAGGGAGTGATAGCAGAAAGCAGAAAGGTATATAAAGTGTGAGGACTAGGAACTAAGCGAGTTAAGCATTTGCCTGGTTAAGCATTCGGCTGGTTAAGCGTTCAGGCTTTGGAGCAGCACAGTTCAGCTGAGAGCCATGTGGAGGAGGACTCAGAAGCTTCCAGCCTGAGGAAACAGGATCACCTGAGGAACTAGCAAGGTGAGATAGCTGTGGCTTGTTCTGTGTCTCTGATCTTCCAGAATTCACCCCAATAACTGGCCTCAGATTTGATTTTATTAATAAGTACCTTTAAGATTCATGCTACATCACAGGTTAAACCTACTATCCCCAAGGATCCCCAAAGACTGATCCAAGCACCCAGGGCTCAAGAATAACAGCAGCTGCTTGTCAGCTCAGAAGTTCCAGATGCACTGATGCTTGCCCAACCATTTGATATTTTTAAATTATTTTATTTATATGCCTGTGGCCCTGCATGTCACGGCACGTGTGTGTAAGTCAGAAGATAACCTGAAGGAGTTGGTGTCTCCTTCCATGATGTGGATCCCAGGACCAAACTCAGGTCGTCAGGTTTGGAGGCAGGTGCCTTTACTCCTGAGCCATCTCACTGACCCCAATCGTTTGATTTTACAGGTGAAGAGATTGCAATTAGAAGTGATTTGGCCAAGGTCACAGAGCCAACCTATGACTGAGCCTCAGTTAGAGCATATTCACCTTGTCCCCTAAGGATAATACATGAATGCTATAAATGACTAATCTTGAATGGAGTTTTGTAAATATATATATAAGCAAATAGGTCACGTCGACCTTCAGAAAGCATATGAAAGATGTGTTGCCGTGTGCCATCTCATGTGGTTTATTCCCACACAAGTGGCTACACAAGACACACAAAAAAAAAAAAAGTCTCCTTTGGTAGTATCTGATTCCAGGAAGTACACAATTAAGGCAATTTATTTATAAGGGCCAGTCCATCATATACAGAAGGATTTGTAGAGAGAAGGCAACTAGAAAAGCAGTCAGGAAATGGGCTCTCTCCTTTTCCAGCTGCATCCAACAACATGGACAGTTACTTTCTGTGTTATTCCGCTTTCAGTTACTGTAGCAAGACACCTGAGACAGTCAACTTTAAAACAGGAAATGGTTTTTTTGTGTCTCACAGCTTGGAGGCATCAGTTGGCCTTCAGTTGGCCCCATTGTTTGGGGCTGTGGGGAGGCAGCACATCACCAAGACAGCACAGACTGGAATGAGGTGCTGTCTCCACAGCAACTAGGAAAGAGAAGCAAGAGATGGAGGAGAAAGTGGGTATCAACATCCCTCCAAGAGCACTCTGCTTGTGACCTGACTTCCTCTGCTAGGTCCTCTTTAAGGTCCTGTCGCTATTCAAGAGTGCCAAGTTGAAAACGAAGCCTTCAGCACAGGGGCCTCTGAAGGGCATTCCAGACTCCCCACTCTGATTGCAGACTCTCAGCTCTAGCACCTTCCTCTCCTTTCACCTGGCTCCCCTTTGCTGTTGAGATGAAGCTGAGAGTTCTTCATATAGTATATCAGTCCTTTTCTGTTACTATAATGAAGTAGCTGAAGCTTGGTAATATAGAGAAAAGAAGCCTTTTTAGCCTCAGATTTTTTAGTCTGAGTGTCAAAACGACATTATACCAGCTCTCACAATAATCACCCCAATTCCAACCTATCACCTCATAACACATGTCATCACGATGGGAGCACATGTGGACAGGAGCAATCACAGGTGAGACAGGAAGCCAGAGCATGAAGAAAGACCTCCTTCTCAGAGCTAACTTCTGAAGGCAGTGTCCTCAACAGACTCACACTAACTTTCCCATCAGTGGTCCCACCAGCTCTCAACAGTGCCACGTTGGAGACCAAGCTTCCAACATAGGAGCCTTTGGGGGACACACTCAAGCCACGTTCAAACTGTAGCACAAGGCACACAAGGTCCTTCGGCCTAGCTTGGCCTATGATTCTGCCAAATCTCTCACCATCTCCCCAGCTGACCAATGCTGTGCCAACTGGATCTCCTGTACTGTGAATGCTGTAGGCTCTAGTACAGCACTGAGCCGTCCCATCCACAGTTCCTGGGCCTGGAATTCTCCACCGTAATCCTCCAGCTTGCTCTAACTCCTCTTTTGTTCTCTGACAAACTCTTACTTGGCCCAGATAGCTCTAAGGAAGCACCATTTCCTCTAGAGGTGCTGGGCATGGTGACTCGGTTTGCCCTCCTGGATCAAACAAATCTCTGCTGAAATTTTAATTTATCAATATATGTGTTTGAATTTATTTAGTTGTGGATTAAGGGACCAAGGATAGCCTTGGTTTTTAGTGTTCTTGATAACAGCAACATGTAGTCCATCATCAAGTGCTGGAGAAACACAATGCCAAAGCCAATGTCTCCAATTACAAATCTTTAAAACCACATTTGTTGAGATATAATTTAACTACCATACAATTTACCCACTTGAAGTATACAATTAGGCCAGGTGTGGTGGTTCATGCCTTTAATCCCAGTACTTGAAGGCAGAGGCAGGTGGGTCTCTTAGTTCAAGGACAGCCTGGTCTACAGAGTGAGTTCCAGCACAGCCAGAGCTACACAGAGATTGCCCATTTGAACATTGCATTAAGATGGAATCATATCATGTATAACCTTTCATGATTGGCATCTTTCACTTAACATAACTTTTCAAAGTTTATACATGTTTAACACTGTCAAAATTCCATTTGTGTGTGTGTGCGTGCGTGCGTGCGTGCGTGCGTGTGTGTGTGTGTGTGTGTGTGTTTGTTTTCACTTTCAGGGGTAGGTAGGATTGCATGGGTGGAATTGATGGACCATGTAGAAACTATGTGTTCCAACTTTTGGAGAATTGTTGGGCCATTATCCAAAGCAACAGTGCCATTTTTCATTCCCACCAGCAGCACACGAGGGTTCACTTTCTCTGCATTCCCACTGACTCCTGTGATTGTCCCTCTCAGTCACCTTTGCCTTCCTGTTAGTGTGACACGGTATCTGATTACGAATTTTCTCTGCCACTCTCTGGGACTAATAATTCTAAGCACATTTCCATGCTCTTAGTGGCAACTTGTTCATTTTCTTTGGAGAGAGATCTCAAATTATTTGCCTATTTTCAAAGTGGGTTATTCATCCTTTTATTGTTGTAAGAATTCTTTTTATGTTTTAGATATATCTCTTGCCAGATGTGTGGTTTGCAAACGTTGGTCTCTAATTCCATGGGTTCTCTCTTTACTTCTCTAACATTGTTCTTGGAAGCACAAAAGTTGTTTTGCTTTTCAAGTCCAATTTATCCAAAAAATCAGACAGCCCTTTGTAGCCCAAAATGAAAAGTTTAGATTTTATTCTACATCGATCATTTTTAATTTATTAGTTTTCGATTTTTCCTGTGTGTTTTATTTTTATGACACTTGTGCCATGCTGCCATATTAAGACACTCTTGTCTAGCACAAGATTACAGAAATTTCATACCAGATCTTTTCCTAGGAGTTGGGTACCAATAGCACCCCCCTCACCCCCCATTTGACCTGCAAAGAATCTTGAGTTAATAGTTGGGAATGACTGGAAGTCAAGGTTCAGCTTGAGCTTTGCCTTTAGATACCTATTACTGCTCTCTCTCCGCTCTTGGCTCCCTCGAAGAATCAACTGACCTTAAAAATGAAGGCTGGTGGCTTCACTTTTGTTTTTCTATTTGAGCTTCGGTTCTGCAAATGCAATTTAAGGCAATAAAATCTGGTGCTCAAAGAGCCCTTAAAATTACGGTAAACTCAGGGTCCTAAGACTTGGAGGCTACAGATGATGGGTTCCACTGTTGAAGGCTCTTTCTCCATTCCTCCTTAGATAAAAGAATCACAAGCCACCTGTTCTTTGGAATAGGCGGTGCTTGAAGTGTAATCCTAATTAGTCTTAATAAAAACCTGGAGTCATATATCTGGGTGAAAGCTGAAAGATCAGAGAAGTGATCAGCAGCCACTAGAAACTTCTTACCTCTATGAAATCTCAGACCGAATGGGAAGGATCCTTTCTCTACAAATCCTCAGACTGAATGGGGGTGGATCCTGTCCCTGACTAAATGGAGTTAAAGGTGTGCACCACCACTGCCTGGCTCTGTTTCTCTTTTAGACTGGGTCAATCTTGTGTAGCCTAGGGTGGCCATGAACTCCTGATATTCCTGCTTTCTCCTCCCAAGAGCTGGGATTAAAGGTGTGTGCCACCACCGCCTGGTGTCTATGGTTAACTAGTGGCTAGCTCTGTCCTCTGATCTTCAGACAAGCTTTATTTGTCAGAACACAAAATATAATACAATATTTCCCCCTTTTGACTAAATAAAAGTGAAGGTTTTGAACATAGCTGAGCATGTGCCCTTGTGGTATGATTGAGCATTCCTTGGGTATATGCCCAAGAGTGGTATAGCTGGGTCTTGGGGGAGATTGATTCCCAATTTTCTAAGGAAGCACCATATTGATTTCCAAAGTGGCTGTACAAGCTTGCATTCCCACCAGCAGTGGAGGAGAGTTCCCCTTGCTCCACATCCTCTCCAGCATAAGCTGTCTTCTGTGTTTTTGATCTTAGCCATTCTGACAGGTGTAAGGTGGTATCTCAGAGTCATTTTGATTTGCATTTTCCTGATGATTAGGGATGTTGAGCAATTCCTTAAATGTCTTTCAGCCATTTGTACTTCCTCTGTTGAGAATTCTCTGTTTAGCTCTATAGCCTATTTCTTAATTGGACTGTTGGGCATTTTGATGTCTAATTTCTTGAGTTCTTTATATGTTCTGGATATCAGCCCTCTGTCAGATGTGGGGTTGGTGAAGATCTTTTCCCATTCTATAGGCTGACGCTTTGTCTTGTTGGCCATGTCCTTTGCTCTACAAAAGCTTTGCAGTTTCAAGATTGATTGATTGTTTCTCTCAGTGTCTGTGCTACTGGTGTTATATTTAGGAAGTGATCTCCTATGCCAATGCATTCAAGACTACTTCCTACTTTATGTTCATAGCAGCATTATTTGTAATAACCAGAACCTGGAAACAACCTAGATGCCCTTCAACTGAAAAATGGATAAATAAAATGTGGTATGCCAGGCAGTGGTGGTGCACACCTTTAATCCCAGCACTCGGGAGGCAAGGCAGATCTCTGTGAGTTCAAGGCTAGCCTGGTCTACAAAGCTACACAGAGAAACCCTGTCTTGAAAAACAAAAACAAACAAACAAATAAAATGTGGTACATATACACAATGGAATACTACTCAGCAGAGAAAAACAATGACATTATGAGGTTTGCAGGCAAATGGATGGATCTAGAAAAAAACTCATCCTGAGTGAGGTAACCCAGACTCAAAAAGACAAACATGGTATGTACTCACTCATAGGAGGATACTAGATGTAAAACAAAGGATGACTAGACTGCTACTTACAACTCCAGGGAGGCTACCTAGAAAACAGGACCCTAAGAAAGACACAGGGATCCCCCAATGACAGAGGAATGAATGAGATTTACATGAGCAAACTGGATGTGAGGGGGGTGGTAATGAGGGGCAAGGATCGAGGGAAAAAGAGCTTAGGGGAGCGGAAATACCAGCTGGATCAAGAATAGAGAGAGAGAACAAGGAAAAAGAGACCATGATAAATGAAGACCCCATGGGAATAGGAAGAAGCAAAGTGCTAGAGAAGTCCCCAGAAATCCACAAAGATACCTCCACAATAGACTACTGGCAATGGTCGAGAGAAAGCCTGAACTGACCTACTCTGGTGACCTGGATGGCCAAACACCCTAACTGTCATGCTAGAACTCTCATCCAATGACTGATGGAAGCAGATGCAGAGATCCAAGGCCTGACCTCAGTTGGAGCTCCAGGAATCCAATCAGTGAGAAAGAGGAGGGATTATATGATTGAGAATTGTTAAGATCATGATTGGAAAAAGCACAGGGACAAATAGCCAAACTAGTGGAAACACATGAACTATGAACCAGTAGCTGAGGAGCCCCCATGGAACTGTATCAGTCCCTCTGGATAAGTGACAAAGTTGAGTAGCTTGACTGTTTGGGAAGCACCCAGGCAATGGGACCAGGACCTGTCCTTAGTGCATGAGCTGGCTGTTTGGAACCTGGGGCCTATGCTGGGACACTTTGCTCAGCCTGGGAGGAGGGGACGACCTGCCTTGACTGAATCTACCAGGTTGAGCTGAATCCTCAGGCGAGTCCTTGCCCTGGAGGAGATGGGAATGGGGGGTGGGCTGGGGAGAGAGTGGGGGGGGCAGGAGGAGAGAGGACAGGGGAATCTGTGGCTGATATGTAAAATTAAATTAAATTATAAAATAAAAAAATATATACAGTTAAGTACAATAAATATATACAATATATACAGGCAATAATTACATTAACAATGTCTAGTCCATAACCATTTGACAAATTCAGAGAAAATACTCCATTATCTATTCTATCTTGGTGAGTCCAAAATGTACCTAATTCACCTTCTATCTTACCTTGCATTACCAACCCAAAACTCTGTTCTTCTGTCTCTCAACCTTATATACTTTATACCTCTTTTGTGAGTTTCTTTTCTGAATCTGGTAACAAGGAAAACTATAACCATAACCATCTGGTCTTCAATTCCATCCAAGATCTGAGAAGGATATAATATCACTGAGTAAAAAGAAAGTGTAGAGCAAACAACTTCTACAAATAAGAAATGATAGAAACAGCTGGTTGCCTGGACAGTCACTCAATGTTCCTCTGCATCCATCTTTGGCCCACAGGCCTAGCATACCTGACATCTGTGAAGCATGATTTTTGAAGGACTGTCCCACCTTGTCTTGGCAAAGTTCTGCAGTCACTTTCTTTTTTGTCCTGCTTGTCCAATTTAGACAGCATATGGTCAGCAGTTGAGGCAAGGATAGTTTCTTGCCTAGTGGCTAACTTTTGCCACAAAGAAAGTAAACTCCATATGGAGTTTCTTTGATGCCCAGTATCTTCTCTGAAGCAGATTGGTGCTGCCAGGAGCAGACATGTCTCACTGTCATTAAAAAACAAAACAAAACAAAACAACAACAACAACAAAACCCTTATGTTGTTAAAATATCTTAAATGCCATATTCTGTAGATCTCTGAAGTATTTGAAGACCACTTGTCTATCTAAAATATATCTGTTTGGCCTTGAAAACATACCTAACATGATTACAAGTTTGATTGTAATAATTGACTAACTACTAACCTGCATTTCTTTATTATCCTATTTAGTTTATAATAATAACTTTCAAGGACTAGAAATTTACATTACATTGTTGAATGAGCTGTATAGGTACAATACTTTGAACAAGAGTAGAAACGTATGTACAGTACGTTCTAACCAAAATAATCTTAAATTTGTATCAATATACAAAATCCCTATTATTGTAAAATATTTAAAACTAGTAGTTCCTTCTTTTGTTGTTTAAAAGTAGATTCAATAATGTACCTTTTATGCTATTCCTATATCCTCCTTTTTCTCTTTTTAGACTGAGATCCCTGAATCTAATCTCCTTTGTTCAGCTTTTTTCCTGACCATTATCAAGAACAACTTGTAAGCAACCTCCCTAAATGATGACAAATATCCACAACCCACTGAAAGACCAAACACCGCCCACCCCAGCTCCTGGGGATGTGGGCATAGTGTTCTTAAAATTACTTCCTGTTGTCTGAGGGTGATGGCATATTTTAAGGACATGAAAAAAATTGGGATAATTGTCAAGTCCTGGGAGAGGTAGGTGTATCATTTGTTGTCCAGTCTCTGTGTGATGGGAAAGTCCAGGGCTTGTCTCAAGTCCCGGCTAGAGTAGTCTGTGAGACCAGATCATCTCAGACAGACACACTGAAATTGTCCTGAGCAGTTTGTAGTCCAAAGCTGATCTTTAGGTGGTGTTTGTCAGCTTAGTGGCATTAACATAGTTCAGGTGGAATCCTCATTGTGGTGTTCCATCATCTTTTTAGAGACTACAGAGATCATATTAAGCCAGATTATTCCTTTCTGTGATAATTTTTTCCAGGTAGCTTTTCCTTATTTTTTGGATGCTTATTTGTCCAAAGATCTTTAAATTCCTCAGGATGTTTGTTTTTATTTTTCTGGAAAGACAAAGACAAAAACCTCCCCAACCCTAACTTTGGGGAGTTTCCTGTATGGCAAGTTATATCTGATCAAATGTAAAGCATTTGTTAGTTTTATAGATTAGTTTAGTTTGAATAGTCATGCTGTTTGATGAAATATGACCTCTTCTAATCAAGAGGTTTCTCTTGTTCAAATCTAATCTTTATTAATTTTGATTTATGATTTCTCCTGAAATTTTTGTTTTATCTTTAAAGCTGTTATATCATCCAGAGCAGTTGGTTTTTTACAGTAGGTTAGGTCCCTTAATTGCTCTGGGGAGGAGTTTCCCCCATGGTGACAGGGAATGACTGAACCAAGTTTGACATGGGGGCCTGTGAGAGACCCTCCAAAGCATTTCCCAATGGCAAAGGGTTCCCCTGTCTGTCCCTTGTTGATCTGCATTCATTGGTCCAATGTCTGCTTTGCCACACCTTCTGCATACTCCAGAATGGAGGGGCTTTCTGTTTGGATTATTCCTAGAAAAAACATTGTTTTTAGGAATGCGCTGTTTACTGTCCCTTTTTAGGTGATCTTGTTTGCCACAATTACAACACCTGACATTTTGATTTTTCTTCAAACTTCTAGAAATCACCTCTCCTATCCAAGCAACACCATGGTCATGAGATTCAATACTGACTATATCTGAGATCCATTCCTCTATGGGTGCTGAACTTGCCTTTAAAGGCCTAATTACCCCCTTTGCATTGTGAATTAGCATTTTCAAAAGCCAAAGATTCAATTATTATTTGTCTAGCTTCTGAATTTGTTATCATTTTATTTACAGCTGAAGTCAGTCTTTGAAAAAATCAGTGAAGGTTTCTTTTGGGCCCTGTATAACTTTAGTAAATAACTCAGATCTCTTTCTGACTTCTTTAATTATGTCCCAAGCACAGCATAGAGCCAGGGTGTGGTCATCATATAAAGACTGTCTTTGCACATCAGCATAATCAGCCTCTCTAAGAAGTTGGTCTTGGGAGATTTTAATGCCTCTAGCCCTACTTCATTGTTCAATGGTGCTAGCCTCATCTTTCCATGAGGTCCTCCACTGTAATTGAGGACAAGGTTTCAATACTTCTGTAACCAAGTCTCTCCAGTCTTGTGGGATAATTCTTTTACTAGTTGGCCATGAATTTAACATCTGCTTCACAAAAGGTGAATGCACATCATATGAGACTATTGTTTCCTTAAATCTCATCAAATCTAACATTTTCATAGGAATCCAGTCAGCTCTTACATAGCCTTGAGAATACCTGTCATTTGGTAGTTGTTTCCATAAGGAGACTGGAAAAATTAAAGTTGGTTCTTTGATAATCTTGGGCTGTTCCTCTCTAATTTTATAATGTAATGATGATGTTAATTCTCCTTTAAATTTCTTTGTCTGGGTCTGAATATCTCTATGATCTATTTTAATAAGTTTTTCTAAGGTCTGTTGCTGTGAGATGTTCTGTATGTTAAATGTGTTGCTCTGATTGGCAGGAAGTAGAGGCGGGACAAGGAGAGAGGAGAATGCTGGGAAGTGGAAAGACTGAGTTGAGATATGCTACCAGCTGCCGCCATGAAAAGCAAGATGTAAGTAAGGTACTGGTAAGCCACGAGGCACATGGCCAGGTATAGATTAATAGAAATGGGTTAATTTAAGATAGAAGAACTAAATAGCAAGAAGACTGCCACGGCCATACAGTTTATAAGTAATATAAGTCTCTGTGTATTTACTCGGTTGGGTCTGAGCAGCTGTGGGCCAGGCAGGACTGGAAAACACTCTAGCTACAGCCTGTATCTTGGCACTCATATCAACCGACTTTTTTAGGGATAAACCAAGAATTACCAAACTGATAATAAGGATTATCAAAATGATAATTAACATTATATCAATCCCAGTTAAGTTGATCACTCCTCATTTAATTGCTCCATTTTTAAACCATCCACTGCGTAATCCTGCAGAGACCTGACTCTCCATTGTAATAGTGTTTCCCATTTCTTAACTTGAGAAAAAAAATTCTTTTTTTTTTTTAAAAACTAATTCTCCCCCTTTAAGAATTCCCAATTGTCTCACCAAATCTGCTGACGATGATGGTGACTGTGAAGTGTGAGGCTGACTGCTGCTGTGTAGAACAGTAGAGGCCTGAGTGGGTGTCAAGGCAGCACCTCGTGTGGCAGCAGCCTGAGGAGGGGGTCCAGGGAAAGTCTACAACTCACCAGGAGAGAAGAAGCCAAAGAGCCAGCTGTCTGCATGGGGGAATGTGTGAAAGTGACTTAACTCCAGCAGTGCTTAGAGCCCAAGTGCCTGTGGAGTTTGCTACAGAAAAGCTGCAACAGAAAAATCCTGAACTCAATCTGAGGTTTGGGGAAAAAAGAAAAGAAAACCTAGCTGGGCAAGGTGGTGACTCCAGCTGGAGCCCCCATATGCAGTTCTGCTGTGTGTTGGTGGCTACAAAGCCACAGGCAGGTGGCTTTTTGTGAATGTGTGCCTCAAAAGTTGGACGCCAGATGAAGCATGATCCTAATAATTCTTAATCAATAAAAAACTAGCGTCAGATATTCAGGTGGAAGCTGAAAGAACAGGAAAGCAGAGCAGCAGCCACTAGTAACCTCTACAAAATCTCAGACCAAATGGGGGGATCCTGTCTCTACGAATCCTCAAACTGAATAGGGGGATCTTATCTTGTCTCTATGAATCCTCTGACAGAATGGGCTTAAAAGCATACTTGTGTAGCTAGGGTGGCCTTGAACTCCTGATCTTCCTGCTTCCTCCTCCCAAAGGCTGGGATTAAAGGCGTGTGCCATCACTGTCTGGCCAATGTGGTTAACTAGTGGCTCTGTCCTCTGATCTCCAGGCAAGCTTTATTTGTCAGAACACAAACAACATAACATACAACATGTGCCCTTGCTCAGCAGGCTTCCTTTCCAGAGAGTTTCACTAAAACCCTCATTTCTTCTGCTCAAAGAGAACCTGCAGGTGAGATGGACGAGAGGTTAAGAGCACTGGCTGCTTTACCAAAGACCTGGGTTTGATTCCTAGCATCCACATGGCCACTCATAACCATGGTCTGTAGCTCCAGTTCCAAGGGATCTGATGCCCTCTTCAAATCTCCTCAGGTACTGCCTACATGTGGTGCGCAGAGCTCACACATACAAAATAATACAATTTAAAAAACAAGAAACCCATCTCCATCCAGACCCCAGTCTGTCTCCTTTATCACATTTGTATTCTGCATTTAGTCTTTAAGATTCCTATTCTGAGTTTCTCGGTATATTAGGTGTGACTTTTGGTAGAGTGTAGTGGTCTTTGGTTTGTTTGTTTTGTTGTCCTTTTTAACATAATACTCATTGAACTTCTACCCTGTGTCTGATCTAGCTATCAGCTCAAGAGACACATGGATAAAGAAACCAGAAAATGCCTGGCCCTGAAAGAACACACATTTTAGGGTAAATAAGTAGATTTATTTACATGCATATAAGTAAAAGTCAATCAATTTAATTAACTGATTAATCAACCCAAGAAGTAATAAGGATTATAAACCATGAATGGTACCAGGATCACAAGTGAAAATGAAACCCTCTTTTAGAAAGTGAAGGGCTTGAACAGGCCCGAGTATGTCAAACATGGCTCCAGCAGGTTTTGCCCTTTCTCCCTTGCCCTGTCCCTTGCTAAAAACCCTTAGACTGCATTCCTAAAGCTAGCCCCAAGGTCTATTCCCTTACTTGGCCACTGGCTCATTCCTGAGACAAAACACCAAGATCCAGCAATCCAAATTCATTATTTAGCTAATACGTCCAATCAGGATTTGCCAACTCACTCTAGCATAGACTCCCCCTTTTCTCCTTAAAAACCCCACTCCTGCAAAAAACACCTACTTGCTACTTGCTGTCTGCCTTTGCAGCCGTCCCCCCTCCACACACTGCTTGCCCCTCCAGGGCAGTAAATCTCCTTTGGGCTGAGAATTTGGTGTCTGGGTGTGTCCTGTATCAACTCCGAGGGGGCCCCCCTTACAGAAAGAATTGCCAATGATAATTTCCATGAGAGGATGGTAAAACATGCACAAGTCCAGGCTAGGTGGCTCAGCGGTTGAGAGTACTTGTTGTTCTTGCAGAGGACCCGGGTTTGGTTCCCAGCTATTGGCAACTGTGTAACTCCAGTTCCAGGGGATCAGACATTCTCCTCTGGTCTCCACAAACGCTGCACATACATAGAGCGTTCACAAGCAAGTGAAACACTCATCCGCATAAAATTAAAACAACAATAACAATTTTTTGAAAAAATGTGAGCAAGTCTTAAAGGTTGAGGAATGCGCCGAATCTGAGAAAGAATATTGTAGGCAGAGGCTCCAACGAGGGTGTGCGGCACAGTAAGAAAACAAAAGGGGGCCTATCGTGGTGGGACATGCCCTTAGGAGAGGCAGAAGCAGGTAAATCTCTGTAAGTTCAAGGCCAGTCTGGTCTACAGAGAGAATTTCAGGCGCGCTGGGAGGGGTGTGGTGGAGAGTGCTGAAGTAGTCTGGAGACCGGGAGATGGGTAGAAGATGGGGGAGAGAGGGAAAGAAGCTTTGCAAGATCAGGCAGCACTTTGTAGCCCAGAAGGAAGAGTTCCAGTTTTATTCTAAGGCGAGGGAAAAACCCTTGGGGAATTTAGGCAGGAGTGATGGACGCTATCTGATTTGTGCTTTAAAGAACAATTCTGAGGGATAAAAAAAAACCTGTGACCTTGAGCAAGGCAGACATTTCTTAGGTTCAGCACAAAAGCTTGCTCTGTGTGAGGAAAAAAAAAGATCGGAAATGGGATTTCATATAAATTAAGATGTTTTTGTTTTCAGAGAAACACCATCAAGGATTAAAAGCCAAGCCACAGCTGGTCTGGCATGTCAGAAGCTGCCGCATCTTCACTACAAGTAAAAGGCTGAGCAAATTGAAAAGATGAAGAACGTGATGCCCTGGAGCAAACCGCTGTCTTCCAGGCTAAAGAGACAGGCAAGACATAGGCACAAAGAATCATGGCGCAGGAGAGCAGAAATCAGCAGGCAGAAATTGCTGCAGCATCGGGGCAGGCTGGGAAACTTGAACCCTAAGTGGCAGTACTTGGACGGTTAGTGTAGATGAATCTGAGTCAAAAACCCCAGGGTTTGTGGGGGGTGAGGGGGATAACTCAGCCAGGAAAGGGTTTGTTGAAGAGGAGCCGAGTTCCATCCCCAGAACACAGGTAAAATAACAAGCAACCAAGAAAACACCTGGGTGTGGTGACCCACGTGTGTAATCCCCGGGCTGGGGACAGGGGAGACTGGTAGATCTCCGGGACTCGTTGCCCACCGGCCTAGCCAACTGGCCTTCCAGGCTAGTAAGAGACCCTTTTGAGGATGGAGAGGGAGGGATGGTATCTGAGAAATAACACCTGAGGTTGTTCTCTGCCTTCCAAACACATGCATACATGTGCATGCCCATGAACAAACGTGCGTGCGCATGCATGCATACACACACACACACACACACACACACACACACACACACACATATGCACATACACACACACACACCAACTCTAGAGGACCCACTCTGGGCTGGAGTGGGAGGATATAACATGAATTTACCTGCTGGAGCCTTAGCTGATTCTTACAGTTAACACTGAAGGAAAATTTCCCCATTCTTCTGGCAGGAGCAGGGGAAGGAACAATTGTGAAATACAAATGTGCATCGCATAATAATTGGATTATGTTCTCAGAAATACATCATCAGACCATTCTGTTGTAGGAACTTTATGACATGTACTTTCATGGATTAGATGAGATAGATCAGTCATGGGCTCTTGACACAATCAAGAATTGAGGGAGGTGCTGGGGAGAGCACCTATGTGTAAGCTGGAGTATTCCCATGTCCACCCAGCTCCTGCACTGCTCAGACCCAACCAAGTAAACACACAGAGACTTATATTTCTTATAAACTGTATGGCCCTGTGGCTCAGGCTTATTGTTATCTGTTCTTATATCTTAAATTAGCCCATTTCTATAAATCTATACCTTGCCATGTGGCTCGTGGCTTACATCATGCTTCTCCTTGGAGCGGCTGGCAGAGTCTCCCTGCCTCAGCCTTCTACTTCCCAGAATTCTCCTCTCTTCTTGTCCTACCTATACTTCCTGCCTGGCTACTGGCCAATCAGCACTTTATTTATCAGTCAATCATCCACAGCACCTATGTCACAGCTGAGCGTGGCTGTACATGTCTGTCACCCTAGTGCTAGCATGGCAAAGGCCAGCAGACCCCCAGAGCTTGATGACTGAGCAGCTAAGCAAGGCAGTCAGCTCTGGGTTGACTGAGAGACCCTGACTCAAAAGATAAGGTGGAGAGGAATCGTAAGAGATACTCAACATCAATTTCTGGCCCCTACTTGTATACATGCATACACACACACACACACACACACACACACACACACACATACATACACATATGCACATACATACACATATACACTTATACACACACATATATATACACACAGAGACGAGATATGGGCTGGGATTGCAACACAGTAGTGAAGCATAGGCTTAACATGTATGAAGTCTGAGGTTTCGTCTCCAGGACAAAAAGAGACGGTTCGTGAAATAGCTCAGCATGTAAAGGTACTTGTCTCTAAACCTGAAAACTTGAGTTCAACCCCCAAGCCCAAGTGATAGAAGGAGAGAACTAACTCATACAAGCTGTCCTCTGACTTAGACACACACACACACACACACACACACGCACGCACGCACGCACGCACGCACACGCACACGCACACGCACACGCGCGCACACACACACACACACATGCACGCATGCATACACACATACACACACTAAGTAAAAGTAACTTTAGGACGAAGAGAGGGAAGAAGGAAGAGATTCAAAAGCACTTAGACACTTGACTCAAGAAAGCTTACATGTAGTCCGTGAGCACACAAGACATTTTTTATCACCAGCCATCAGAGAAAGGCAAGCTAACAGCGCAAGGACCAACAACAAATGTGGAGGACACTGAGGAGTGGCTGGTTCTCTCACACATTGCTGCAGGACTGGAAAATGGCAATTACCCTGGTAAACAGTCTGGCAATGCCTTGCAGCTTGGTGATAGTCCTTCCCTGTCTGTACCTGAAGGAAAATGAAAATTTATGTTCCTTTGCATGTATTTGTTATCTATGTTTAGAATCACCAAAGGGTATGGCTGGGGCTGGGGCTCAGTGGTACCTAGAAGTGGTACATAGAAGTCCTAGGTTCAGTCCCCAGCACTGGAAGAATTAAAAATAAATAAAAATAGGAACCATTTTCTTGCAGTTGCCTTGACAAGAACCATCTAAACCTGTAAACAATCTAAATGTCTTTCTGCAAGCAAATGGGTATACAAACTATGGTATGTCTACACCACGGACTACTCAGTAACAGAGACATAGATTGTGGAAACACTCCAATGTCAATGAATCTCAAAAGCCTTGTATGTAAAAGGACAAGAAAGAACAGCATGTGCTGTGTTACTCTGTCATATAACATTCTGGGGAAAGCAATACTTTGAGGGTGGAAAGTAGAAAAGCGTTTGCCTGAGGCTGGAGGTCAGAAGAGGGATCAACTGTAAAGGATTTCGGTGAATATTTTAGAGTGATGGGGCTCTTCCATAGCTTTGTTGTTATAGCAGTTACAGACCATACATATTTGCCGAACTTAAGGATCACCAGCCAGGTGAAAGATGATGCTGGTCCCTAACACAAGGCTCACTGAGAGAAGAGCAGGTTTCAGGGGTGTAAACCCAATGGTTCGTTTTCAGACTGTTGACTGTAGAAGTCCACTAGTGACTTACTTTCTTTTCAGTTGCTGCGATATAATAAACATTGCCACGACAGAAGCAACTCGTGGGAGAAAAGGGTTTGTTCTGGCCCACAGTTCCAGTTTCCAGTCCATCACGGCAGGGAAGCCACAGCTTGAGAGCTGGTTATGTTACAGCCACAGTCAAGAGCAGAGAACAGTAAATTAATGCATGCAGGCTAATGCTCACCTTGCCCTTTCCCAATTACACCGTCCAGAATCTCCTGCTCAGGAAATGGTCCCACCCACAACGGGCAGGTCTTCTTACCTCAATTAGATCCCTCACAGACATCCCCAGAGGTTAACCTTCAGCTAGATGATCCTCACAGGTATGCACAGAAGCCTTCTTCTTGGGTGTCCAGTTGACTGTGACTATTAACCGTCATAGATACCAAAGAGGGAATTGTATCAATGACCCTAGAGTTCAGGAAAGAAGTCCAAAGCAGAAAAAGAATTTGGGAGTTAAAAGCATTTTGATAATATTTTTATGTCATAACCACATCATCAACAATCAGCAGATCAGTGTTACCTGTTACTTCTGTCCTGGGCGGTGGGTATAGACTAGAGAGTGTGTTTTCTTCATTGGTGTTGATATAGACAGGGATGAGATGGAAGCTATTTGCTCAGGATGACTGTGTATGTAGGCAAACATAAACTGCCTACAAACAGAACCTTTACCTGTAACCCACTTATTTTGTGAGCTCTGAGTTCAAATTAAGACTAAATGCCTTGAGATTTTGAACCACTTTGAGCTACAGAGGAATGTTAGAGTTGATGAGTCCTATAAAAATAATTTATTGTCCATCTGCCTGTGTGCATGTAACTCATAAGCATTGCAAGAAAATTGAAAACATATTTTTAATGTATGAAAATTGGCAGAGCAATAGATAGTAGGGGAAATAATATACTATATTTTGTGGTGTTGGGAAGTAAGAAAGAAAAAGAAGGCTTGAACAAACCCATCCCACATAAGTTTAAAAAAAATTAAAGAAAGTCAGTTCTAATTTGTTCTGTTTTTACTTTACAGTCAAAGCATTTTATTTTTTTGTTTTGTCTTGGAATTGGTTCCCTTATATAACACATGTCGAATATCTGGGAAGATGTGGTTAACTGTTGCCAGCTAAAATTCTTGCCTCACAAGAACACTTCCTTCTGGCCCCTTCTTTTCTTTTCATACTTTGGACACTGTGAGCTAGTGTTCAGAGCACAGGCCACAGAACAGTTCCACAGAGAGAGCATTTCCAGGGTTGGCCCTCTAACTTTGAAGCTCTTATTAGTTTACTGAGCCCTGCCTGAGCTTGTCAGGACCCACTGGGTGGGTCTTGACTGCTCACACAGGGTACAGACGGCAGGGACTTGGTCCTAAGGTGGGTTCCTTGAAGAACTCAATCTTGCTAACATGTGATTAGGGGAAAGGTAAACCAAAATGCTTTCATAGACTCAGGCAAAACTCATTTCTTCTATTTGATTCATACACACACACACACACACACACACACACACACACACACACACACAAAGATAGCATTCAAAAGCTTGCTTTAACTAGGTGTTGGGACAAGCCTATAGTCTCAGCACTCAGGAAGCTAAGGCAAGAAGATCACTCGAGCCCAGGAATTTGTGGTCAACTTGGGCAGCATAGTGACATCCTATCTCCTAAATGGAAAAAAAGAAAAAGAAAAAGAAAGAAAAGAAAAACCTCCCTTAAAAAGAAAGGCGGCGGGGGGGGGGGCATGGCATGCCTTTAGACCAGCACTTGGGAGGCTGAGGTGGATGGATCTCTTTGAGTTCGAGGTCTACATAGAGAGGTCTAGGACAGTCAGAGCTGCTACATAATGAGACCCTGTGTCGAAAGAAAGAAAGAAAGAAAGAAAAGAAAGGAAGGAAGGAAGGAAGGAAGGAAGGAAGGAAGGAAGGAAGGGGGAGAGAGAGGAGGGAGGGAAGGAGGGAAGGGAGGAGGGAGGGAGGGAAGGAAGGGGGAGAAAGAAAGGAAGAGAGAGAGAAAATTTTAAATAAAATACAGACAAATCCTTATCCTATTTCCACCAAATGTTCTGCTTTAGGCACTTCACAATCTCTCAATTTTCCAGTAAAATCTCTACAACTAGACTCATAGACTTGGTCACAATAAAAAAAAAAAGGATAATGACATATGTCTGAAAATTCCTTCGTGAAAACCATCACTGGGTTACTGACTTTAAATATTAACAGGAAAGAAGAAGGGTAGAGCTCTTTTGAGAGGAGAGCTCATCCCCACCCTTTTTGGAAACTAGATTGTAGATGGAAGTTTTCCTGTGTCCTACCTGGTTCCCCTGGCTACTAGGTCCCAAGTAAACACACAGAGGCTTATATATTAATTACAAACTGTACGGCCTATGACTCAAGCTTCTTGCTAGCTAGCTCTTATAACTTAACCCATTTCTATTAATCTATGTCTTCCATGTGGCTTCGTGACTTACCAGTTCTTTCACATCTTGCTTCTCCTGGCGGCTCACAGCATCTCCCACTCTCCTTTCCTCCCCTCTCTTCCCTTCGAACATACACCTAACTTTATTCTGCCTCACCATTGGCCAAACAGCTTTATTTATCAACCAATCAAAGCAACACATATTCCCGTGTACAGAAAGACATCCCACAGCACTGGATCTCTTATATGCCAGGCTGGCCTCAGACTGGCTACATAACTCAGGATAGTCTTGACCTTCTGATTGGCCTACCTCTACCAAGGGATGGACAGCAGAGATGTGAGAGCCCCCCAGAAGCTCAAGCTCCAGCTAGCCTGGAGTATGCAACTTCATAGTAAACAACACAAGAGATTCTGCCTCAAAAGTAATATGGAATGTGAGGGCTACCATTCAAAGCTGCTCTTCGACCTCCACAAGTGTGTTGTGCATGCATATGCCCTCACATACAAACATATACAAAACTATCCAACTAACTTAATAAATCATCTTTTTTAAGAGAGAGAGAGAGAGAGAGAGAGAGAGAGAGAGAGAGAGAGAGAGAGAGAAGTTTGAGATTCAAAACAACAGCAAATGGTGAGGGGTGTAGTTCAGTGGATGAGAATGAACTGGGCATGTGCAAGACATGGGCCTCAACACTCTAAAAACAACAGTAGTAATGGTATATCACCTACACAGCATCATAGCTACACTTCACAAAGTCAATCTGAGTGCAGGGGCCAGGGGAAACAAAAATAGTTGTGAAGCTCTGGGAGTCTGTCTCTCTTTTAAAAAGTGACAAGAATGTGGAATTAGGAAGCTGGAGGATGATGAAGCCATGTCTTACCAAGCAAGCAAGTTATAATTTTCAAGAAAATTCAAAGGAACAAGACAAGAAGTCTCAAAAACAACAACAACAACCACAAAGTGCCAAGATAGACTAGAACTATGATATCTAATGTGGTAGCTACATATGTGACTTTTTAGATATAAATCCATTTAAATTGTGTAATATTAAATGTTCAGTTCTTCAGTCTCATACAATAGTCACATGTTGCTGCTGTAACATCTTGGGTTAAATAGATAAAAAAAAAAAAAAAAAAAAAAACATTATCATTGTTACACGAAGTCCAGAACCACAGAAATGTGAAGGCAGAGCCATGAAGGCATAGCTTAAAATGATTCTCCAAGCTAACTGGCATGCTGCTGTGCCTGGTTTTGTATACTTTCCATGGCCACAAGTTATCCAGAACCCAGAGGCATTCCATTAATTTAATAAGTACATAATGAGCCTCTACTAATACGAGGTTAGGTAATATGAGAAGCACAAGATTGAATAAAATAGATTCTGGCCTTGAAGACCCTAATAACAGAAAGGAAAATATGACCCGTGTGATAGCTTCCTGTTACTAAGACAAATAACTGAGATAGTCAACTTATAAAGAGAGAAGGTAGATTGAGGCTCACAGTGTTGGAGATTTCTATCCATGACTGATCGGCTTCGTTGCTTTTGGGGCCTGTAGTGAAGTAGCCCCTCATGGCTTGGGTGTGTGGCAGAACAGAACCACTCACTGCATAGTGAGCCAGGGAACCAAGAGAAAGGGGAAAGAACTGGACTCCCACAATCCTCTTCAAGTGACCCTAAGACCTCCTCTAAAAGATTCCACCACCCCCTAGAGGCACCATTTCCAGTGACCAACCTTTAACACACAGGCCTTTAGGGGATGCAGTGCTTGTGCACAAATAACCACAGTGAAAATGAAGAGTGGTAACTTCCAAAGGGGGGTACCAATAAACATGCAAGAGGTCAAAGAAGGGATCGGTTACTAGAAGGTTCCAAGAAAGTCTCTTAGGTGGGCATTTTGAAGCTGACCCTTGAGGAAGACATTTGGGTTATGGTGGGAAGATCTCAGCAGTCCAGAGGTCATCTCTAGTTCAATGATGTCCTCTGTGAGTGGTCTTGGCTCCACTCCTCAGGTTTTCAGTTGGAAAGAGGAGGTTTAGGAGCAATAAATACTGAGATGGAGAGGCTGTTAAAAGCAAAGGCACAGTGATGGATGTGCATGTGGGAAATGGAAAAGTGCATAAGCCTGGAGCACAGCCATTGCACAACTTACAACTTATACCTAGGCATGATATTAAGCCAAAAGAAATTGTGCAGACGATGAAGTCACCCTTGCAAAAAAAAAAAAAAAAAAAAAAAAAAAAAAAAAGCTAGATTTTGGCGATGCCTTGATTGTTTGGGTCAAATATAAGAAGCACACTGATAGTTTTAAATTTCAACTTGCCATGACTTACCATTCCCTGGGAAGAGAGTCTCTGATTTTAAAGAAGTATCTAGATCAAACTGGCTTGTGAGTATGTCTGTGGGAGACTGATTTGATTGTAAATTTATGTGGGAGGACCTAGGCCATTCTGGGTTGCATTGCCTCAGGGTTTGGGTTTTGGACTGTGTTTAAGAGTAGAGAAAGTTGGCTGAGCAGAGAGAGGGCGAGCAGAACCGCATGGGTGTGTTCATTTTGCTTTGTTCTAGACTGTGGATGTAATGTGATCAGCTGCTTTGAGCGGCTGCTTTGACTTTCTCTGCATCATGGACGGTGAGTTGGAGCTGTAAGCTGAAATAAACCCCTAAGGTGCTTTTTGTTTGGGTATTTTATCACAGAAATAGAAATAAAACTAGAACACACAGGAAAAAAAAAGAACCATTGTATTTCATTTAAATATGGTTTTTAAGTAGAACTGAAGAATAATGACATTAATTTCCCCTCCTTTGGGAACAGGCTGCCATGTGTAGAAAATATGAGCAGGAGAATATTCTAGAACACAAGAAAGCAACGGGACATTTCTGAGGGGGGAAGGGAAGGAAGTCAGAATCTGAAGGGGAGGGAGCATGAATGGACAGACTGCTAAACGGTTAAGCTGACATGGAAAGAGTGAAGCCAGACCCAGAGGTGGGAATACAGGGCAGCTCAGATGTGGAACATGCTGTCCCTTGCTAAGAAGCAGACAGGAAATAGTGCATAAGTGAAATACCAGCTCAGCGGGCTTACAGATCTTTATCTCTTATTGGATATGAATATACATAGAGAAGAAATATTTGCAATCTGCAGCTGTACCAAAGATCTGTCAGTAGTCACATTATTATTATTCCTCCTATACGTATTTTTATAACCCCACTGAAATATTTGTGTAAGTGCAAATATGTGTTTGGTGTGTCCAAATATAACGAAGTATTTGTCCAATGATTAGAATCAAGACTTCCTAGAATCTTTTTCTAGCCCAATGGGTCACTGCTGACAATTAGCGCCTTTTCCAGTCACTTTTGCTTCTAAAATGTTGAAAATGAGATCCAGTGTGAGCCCACTGCTGTTTAAAATAGAGTCGTGGAGAGTCACTTACCATCCAAGATCTTTAAAATAGCGTGATGTGCTATTCCCTCCAAGATGGACACAAGTTGGCTTAAAAATAAATGTGAATTGTATATTGAGTCCTCATCCATATTTGTGCATGTTTCTTAAATTTAATCAAGCAACTTCTCAAGGTGAGCTATCACTAGAGGTGATTATCCTCACTCTGTGAGACTAACGTAAATCCTTAGGCACCATACTCCAGTGAGTAGAATGAACTTTTGTTTGACAAAATCCATGATTCAATTGCAAGCTCCCTTCTCCTCATTTTTCTACAGCTCAAGGACCAGAAGACAGAAGTCAACATCTGGCCAGACATGATTTTTGTCTCGTGGCAGTCCTAGAGAAAGTACCTTAGTGCATGCTAGTCAAGAACTCTGTACTGTGTTCATTCCCAGCCCTGAGATGTTGATTCTTAACTGTGGTATTTCAGCTTAAATTGATTCTGACTAGACGCTACTGGCTAGGGGTGTACCTCGGTGTCAGAGAACTTTGCCTAGCATACATAACATTCCAAAGTTGATCCCCAGATCTCCAATAATCAAAACAATGACAAAAGAACCCTCAGATGTTGGGCAAAACTGTCAACTCATATTTTAAAGAGAAGCATTTATTAATCTAGGTACAGTGGTACATACCTATAATCCAAGTACTCTGAGTGTGGAGTGGAGGCAAAAGGGTCAGAAGTTCAAGACCAGCCTTGGCCACACAGTTCAAGACCAGCTTGGATTATGTGAGACCCTGTCTCAAAAAGAAAGAAAGAAAATCATTCGTGTTTTCTAGTTTCTCTTATTGGTTGAGAAGCTATAAATACTCAAGGTGTCCCTAGCATCCTTTTCATGGTACAGTGACTGTATAGACATGGGCCACCTTCACGATTCCTGACTGTATAGACATGGGCCACCTTCACGATTCCTGACTGTATAGACATGAACTACCTTTATGATTTCTGATGTCTACTTGAATCCTTTTGTTTTGTTTTGTTCTTCACTAGACTTATTAAAAAATTCTGTATTCGTGTTAGATTTTTCTTTCCCAGACAGAACTGGCTAAATCAGGGTCCACTCAAACTGGAATATGGTGGGCCTCTAATCTAACATGTCTGATATCCTTATGAGAAAAGGTAAGGGACTTGCGAGATGTCTCACAGGTAAAGCAGCTTGCTGCCGAGCCTGACAACTGAGTTCGTCCCTGGGATCCACAGGGTAGGAGCGAGCCGAAAGTTGTCCTCTGACCTCCAAGTGGGTTGTGTGTGCATATGAGCATGTATATGCACGCAATATAAATAAATATCATAAAACATCTAAACAGAGTAGCGGAACATTTACTAGCATGTACCAGGCCCAAGGTTTATCTAATCACAGAAGAAGAAAGAAAGGAGGAGGAAGAGGAAGAGGAAGAGGAAGGAGAGAAAATCTGGACACAGAAGTAAGAGGATGTAAGAACACAGAGAGAGAAGACCATGACAGAACAGAGTTAGAATGAAGAAGCTATAAGCCAAAGGTTTCCTGCAACTATGAAGTTCCACAAACCAGGAGAGAGGCATGGAGTATTTCCCTCCCAAGGTCCTGGAAAGGAAGCAGGACCCAGAAGACACCTTGATATCAAACTCTGGCCTCTAGAAGTACGAGACAACAAACGTCTGTTGCATTAAGCCCTCCACCTGTGGTAATTTATTATGGGGACCCTTGGAAACTAATAGGTTTTCTTCTTCATTCTTTACATTTATTACTACCCTATTGTTTTCCTGAAAGAACTTGTTTCCAACCTTGTTTTCTTAACAAGTACAATTAGAGCATACACTTTAGATTCCTTATGTCTCTCATTTCATAATTTTTAAACATGTATTTCCCTCTCTCTCTCTCTCTCTCTCTCTCTCTCTCTCTCTCTCTCTCTGTGTGTGTGTGTGTGTGTGTACACGTGCCCATGATGAAGGGGGCAGTGGCATGTGCCATCTTGTAGGTAAAGTTGGTTCTCTCCTCTCATCTTTATATGGGTCCTGGGGCTTGAACCTAGGTCTCCAAGTTTGTGTGACAAAGGGTCTTTACTTTCTGAGAATCTTGCCAGCACCTACCTCTCATTTCTAAATACTTTTACTTATAAATGTTTGAGTGATTGTCATTGTAATTTCTTCTTCAGCCCCCTGAGTGCAAGCGCTGTGGGCACACACCACCATGTCCAACTTCTTTTGAAACTGCTTTCTGTTGGGTTTTCTTTTGTGTTTAGTACGGAGTCTCACATAAGCACCAGGCAGGCCCTCACTACTGTGCTGATGTGGAGTCTCACATGAGCACCAGGCAGACCCTCCATCACTGTGCTGGTGTACTCTCAGCCCCCACAATTTCCTTTTTTTTTTTTTTTTTAAGATTTATTTATTTATTATGTACACAGTGTTCTGCTTGCATGCAACCCTGCAGGCCAGAAGAGGGCACCAGATCTCATTACAGATGGTTATTAGCCACCATGTGGTTGCTGGGAATTGAACTCAGGACCTCTGGAAGAAGAGTCAGTACTCTTAACCTCTGAGCCATCTCTCCAGCCCCCACAATTTCCTCTTTAATCTCGAATACCTGGGTGACAATTTTAAGATTCACTGTGTGTGACAATTTAGATTATATCCTTAGTATTGATTTCTAATTCAATTGAATTATAACCACATTATAGTCTGTATGATACCAACTTTTGTTGTTGTTTTGTTTTGGAGACAGGGTTACTCTGTGTAGTTTTGGTGCCTGTCCTAGAACTCACTTGGTAGCCCAGGCTGGCCTCGAACTCACAGAGATCAGCCTGCCTCTGCCTCTAGAGTGCTGGGATTAAAGGCGTGTGCCACCACCGCCTGGCCGATACCAACTTAAAAAAAAAAATTTGCTAAGATTAACTTACATGTGAAAATTTTCTATTATAAAAGTTCTAGATATACTTGAAAACAAAGGACTATATTTTCTTTGCACTTTGGAGTATTGTATGTATTCAAAATGTGTATTAGATCAAACCTTTAACAGTACCTTCCTGTCTTCCTGGCGGTCTTTCATTGCATTCATTTTGCTTGATCTGAAATGCCCATACAATTGAATAATTATGGATAAAGGTGAAAAAATCGATTTCAGGTTATCGGTTACTTTCCCTTGGCACTGTAAAGGACACATTTCATTGTCTTCCACTATCAAATTTTGCCAAGGGGATGTCAGCAATGAGTCAGCTTCTCATTTCTCTCCCCTATAATGGCTGTTACCTTTTTCTCTTTATCATTAATGCTGTGTAATTTTACTGAGATGTACAGATTTATAATATTTATTCTACTTGGAGTTCTACATGAGATCTCATTGGTGTGTGTGTGTGTTAATGTGAGTTCCTGCACCCAAATGCTGAAGGAGGATGCTGGATGTCCTGTTCCTCCACTCCCTGCCTTCTATCCTTGAGACAGTCTCTCACTGAAACTGGACCTAAGCTGGCAGCCAGCAAGCCTGTCTCTGCCCCATAGTGCTGGGTTATAGCCACACATGTGGTCACATTGGCTTTTCACTCGGGTGCTAAGACTTCAAACTCATGTTCTAATGCTTGAGCAGCAAACACACTCCCTTACCCACCGAGCTGTCTCATTAACCCTCATTTCTCTTTTTAAAATCAGTTTAGACTCTTTTAACTGCTGAACCATCTCTCTGGTCCCTCGATTCTTTTTTCAATTATAAACACATTCCTCACTATGATCTCTTTAGATATTGCTTCTCTGTAATTCCCTTCATTCCCATCTCTGAAACTCCGAGTGAACACATGTCACAGCCTATCAACGACCCTCCAGCCGCTCACTGCTCCTCTCCGTCTCTGCCCCGTTTCCACAGGGAAAGTCTCAGCATTAGCACCAACTTTCTAATTTCCTCTTGAAACTTTTTTAGTCTATAGTTCTTATTATCTACTAGATTTTTCTAATTCTTTTCACAATCTACTCTGCTTTCACTGAATTTTTTCCTATAATGCTTTGCTTTGCTTAGAAGTTATTTTTCCATGCCTCTCCCCCAACTTTCTGCACTTGTGCACATGTGTATGTGTCTCTGTGTATTTGTGTGTGTGTGTGTATATTTGTGTGTGTATCTGTCTCTCTGTGTGTGTGTTTGTGTGTCTGTCTGTCTCTGTGTGTAAGTGTGTGTGTGTGTGTGTGAGAGAGAGAGAGAGACAGAGACAGAGACAGAGACAGAGACACACACACACACACAGAGAGAGAGAGAGAGAGAGAGAGAGAGAGAGAGAGAGAGAGAGAGAGAGAGAGAGAAGGCCTTGCTACACAGTGCTATCTGGCCTGAAACTCACTGTTTAGAGCAGAGCAGGCTGGCCTTGAACTTGTGGCCCTCCTGCCTTTGCTTCCTGAGTGTTGAGATTATCGATTACAGGCAGGAGCCACCACACACCACTCCAGAGGCTCCTTCATATGTCTCATGCACATTTTCAGCATATCTAAAGCTTTCCTCCAGTTATTCCATAAAATTAGTTCCAGCACGAGCGTGGGTAAGCATGGCCCCAGAGGCTGATGTACTTGAATGCTTAGTCACCAGGGAACAGAACTATTTGAAAGGATTACAAGGACTATGTAGCCTTCTTGAAGTGGGTGTGGCTTTGTTGGAGGAAGTGTGTCACTGGGGGTGAGCTTTAAGGTTTCAAAAGCCCATGTCAGGCCCAAGCCCAGTCAGTCACTTTCTCTCTCTCTCTCTCTCCTCTCTCTCTGTCTCTCTCTGTCTTTCTCTCTCTGTGTCTCTGTCTCTCTCGTCTCTCTCTCTGTCTCTCTCTGTGTGTGTGTGTCTTTGTCTCTCTCTCTGTCTCTCTTGTCTCTCGTCTCTCCTCTCTCTCTCTCTCTCTCTGTTTCTCTCTCTCTGTCTCTCTCTCTGTCTGTCTGTCTCTCCCTCCCTCCCTCTGTCCCTCTAATACCCTCATACTTTCCCCTCCATGTGCAGTGGATTTTGAGTTTGCCTTCATTCCACACTTGGCTGTAAGAGGCATCCATCCCTACCTACTAATGGTGATTCCAAAGCCCCACCCCGGTGACACTGAGGACAGATTGGGCTACCCTTCCTGCTGGTCACAGGTTGTAGCTGTGTCCTCCCTGTCCATTAAGTCCGTGGTTGGCTAAGGCTGCAGCCCTGGGCAGTGATAACTCTTTCAGCCTGCTCTCGCGGGCAGCAGAAGCCTGCCTTTCCTGTGGCTGCAGGCATTGAGCTTGGCTTCAGTCTCCCATCTGGGCAAGCAGCTCTTTGATTTTCATTTCCCTGGGACGAGCCAAACTCTAGTTAATATTGCCTGGTTCCAGCCCCAGAATCCCATAAGCTTGCGGCTTCCGCCCAGCTCACAGCTTTGTGTTTCTGTTCCAGATTTGAACTACAGAACTGTTTATTTAAATTTTGATCTTGATAAACTTCATCCTTGCTGCATGTGTGGAGTAGAGATGTGTTAAAGAGCAAATTGTCAAGGCTGCCTAGACTCCCTGGGCAGAGGGTAGTGTCTGCAATGCCTTTGGCACTCTCCTTAGCTCCCCTTCAGATGACTGTACAATTTAGAATATTATTTCATAAACAAGCAATTCTTTAAGCACATGATTGCTGTGTAGTCAAGAATAGTGGTTCTCGGGCTGGGAGTGCAGCTCAGTGGTAGAATTCTTGCCTAGGATGTGGGGGGCCCTGGATTCCATCCCCAGCACTGAGAAGAAGAAGAAGAAGAAGAAGAAGAAAAAAAGCAATAGTTCTTTAAATAATTTTGTCTTTCATCTGCTTATCCAATTAGCTTACCAAATGATCTAATTCAGTTGTTATGGTATTGAAAATATTAAACTTTTTACCTTCCAGCTAATCTTCATAGAACAGCACTTTTTTTTTTTTTTTTTTTAAGAAAAATACTGAGAAAATCTCTTAGTCCCTGAGTTCTGGAATTTCCTAATGACTTTTTTAACCATGTAAACAAGCCCAGGAGTAAATGAAATGTGGTTTATTGCTTATACTTCCTGGAATTTCTGCAGCCCTGGCAGAATTATAGCATCCCAGAGTTGGGAGACATTCTTTAGATGACCACACTGGATCTTTTCTCCCCCCGTTGGTCTGCATCAAATTTGTGAAGGTTAGTCACTAATGGGCTAAGACTGTGGAGAATTCTGTGGCAAAGGTAAAATCCCACTTCAAAGGAAGTTTAGACACCCAGCTGGCCCCTTTGAAGAGGACTTATACCCATGGAAAATCTTTTGAAACGTTCTGATGGAACCTGATAGATCAAGAAGGCCCATGCCCCTCCTCATCACAAATGGAGCTGTGCTACACATGAATGTCAGTGCATGTTCAATAAACAAATGCCAAAAAGAAAGGGGGATCTGGAAAGATGGCTCAGAGGTCAAGAGCACTTGATGCTCTCCCAGAGGACACAGGTTCTGTTCCCAGCACCCATATCATGGCTCACAACCATCTTAACTCCAGCTCCAGGGTATCTAATGCCCTCTTCTGACCTCCTCAGGTATCAGGCACCCATGTGGTATATACACATACATGCAGATGAAACATTCATACACTAAATAGATAAATCTAAAACCAAATTTTTAAAAGAAAAGCAAAAACAACCAAAAACTTGTGGAAGTGTTTGCCAATTTCCATGATGCAAATACTCCCACCATGGCTGGATTCAAGCTATCAACTTGTCATTACTGTTTACAGAACTGAGAAGAGTTACCACAGTTGGTCCTCTGGGCTAGTAAGAGTCAGTTTCAACACATAAAATGGCTACAGTACCAAATGCACTTCTCTCAGACCTCCACCTAACCCCAGAGGGGTTTATTGTAGCAGTTTGCACCACCACTGAGACACCATCCCAGTCCTCATGACCTCTTTTCTCCTAGGCTTGGCTAATGAAAGCGCAGAGCCAGGCCCTTCTCCATATCTCTGGCTCCAGAGGTGTCTCTGGAGCCCATTTCTCTTTTCTCCCCCCACTTGGCACTGTGTGCTCTCACCCAGTCCTGTAGCCTTGAATACTGTCAAGTACTATTAACACATGCATATTTACCTCCATCCCAGACCCTTTTCCTGAGTTCCAGGCTGATGTAAGCCAACTGGCTGCTCAAATATCTCAACAACTCATTCAAATTTTCTGAAGCAGAAGTCTTGCTCCCCTCCTCTGCTCTTCTTTGTCTAAACAGAATTCCCTTCTGGCTGTTCATTTGCTGAAGTCCCAGACTACCAGGTACCTTTCTGTAGAGTTTCCTTCCCATAAAGTCAGCTGGTACAAAATACTACTGATTCCACTTTCAAAATACTTCTCAACTATCTCTGTACCTCTCCATCACCTCCATCATCTCCCCAATAGACTACTGCCACTGTACCTCTCCATCACCTCCATCATCTCTCCAATAGACTATTGCCACTGTACCTCTCCATCACCTCCATCATCTCTCCAATAGACTATTGCCACTGTACCTCTCCATCACCCCATCATCTCCCCAATAGACTATTGCCACTGTACCTCTCCATCACCTCCATCATCTCCCCAATAGACTACTCCCACTGTACCTCTCCATCACCTCCATCATCTCCCCAATAGACTACTCCCACTGTACCTCTCCACCACCCCCATCATCTCCCCAATAGACTATTGCCACTGTACCTCTCCACCACCCCCATCATCTCCCCAATAGACTACTGCCACTGTACCTCTCCATCACCCCACCATATCCCCATAGACTACTCCCACTGTACCTCTCCATCACCTCCATCATCTCCCCAATAGACTATTGCCACTGTACCTCTCCATCACCTCCATCATCTCTCCAATAGACTATTGCCACTGTACCTCTCCATCACCTCCATCATCTCCCCAATAGACTACTGCCACTGTACCTCTCCACCTCCATCATCTCCCCAATAGACTACTGCCACTGTACCTCTCCATCACCCCATCATCTCCCCAATAGACTATTGCCACTGTACCTCTCCATCACCTCCATCATCTCTCCAATAGACTATTGCCACTGTACCTCTCCATCACCTCCATCATCTCTCCAATAGACTACTCCCACTGTACCTCTCCACCACCCCCATCATCTCCCCAATAGACTACTGCCACTGTACCTCTCCATCACCCCACCATCACCCCAATAGACTACTGCCACTGTACCTCTCCATCACCTCCATCATCTCCCCATAGACTACTGCCACTGTACCTCTCCATCACCTCTCCAATAGACTACTGCCACTGTACCTCTCCATCACCTCCATCATCTCTCCAATAGACTACTGCCACTGTACCTCTCCATCACCTCCATCATCTCTCCAATAGACTATTGCCACTGTACTTCTCCATCACCCATCATCTCCCCATAGACTACTGCCACTGTACCTCTCCATCACCCATCATCTCCCCATAGACTATTGCCACTGCACCTCTCCATCACCTCCATCATCTCTCCAATAGACTATTGCCACTGTACTTCTCCATCACCCATCATCTCCCCATAGACTACTGCCACTGTACCTCTCCATCACCCATCATCTCCCCATAGACTATTGCCACTGCACCTCTCCATCACCTCCATCATTTCTCAAATAGACTATTGCCACTGAGCTCCCAAGCCCCATCCTAATCTCTTCCACCCTCCCTCCTGTGCTTCACACACACACACACACACACACACACACACACACACACACACTGGCTAGAGAAACTTCAGAGAACAAGCTTAAGCCTTCGTTAGCTTCTCATTGCAGTGACTCATTCATTCATTCACACTGAGAGGCTGGAACCCAGAGCCTCACACACAATAAGCAAGCACTCTAGCACTGTGGTGATACTGTATTCCCCAATATATTGTGCACCCTAAAAATTTATCTGGGGTCAGAGAACAGAACAGCCACTAGGCAGACATAGAGGCCAGAAAATGGTAGCACACATACCTTTAAGTCTAGCCTTCTGGAGGCAGAGATCCAGATCTCTGTGAGTTCAAAGCTACACTGGAAACAGTCAGGCATGATGACTCATGCCTTTAATCTCAGGAAGTAATGACAGAAAGCAGAAAGGTATATAAGGTGTGAAAACCAGAAACTAAGCTGGTTAAGATTTTAGGCTTTTGAGCATTCAGCTGAGATCCATTTGGATGAGGACACAGAAGCTTCCAGTCTGAGGAAACAGGACCAGCTGAGGAACTGGCGGGGTGAAATGGATGTGGCTTGTTCTGCTTCTCTGATCTTCCAGCATTCACCCCATTTCCTGGCTCTAAGTTTGTTTTTATTAACAAGACCCTTTAAGATTCGTGTTACACTACCACTGGGCTATACTCCAACCTCCATTGCATTTAATTAAAAATAAAGCACTAGTCTATGGCCTTCAAGCATGTATATACATGATTAAAGTTCATTTTCTTTCTTTTTTCCTTCCTTCTTTCCTTTCTCTCTCTCTCTCTCTCTCTCTCTTTCTCTCTCTCTCTCTCTCTCTCTGTTTCTTTTGTCTCTCAACCAAAAAAAGTCCAGGACCAGATGGTTTCAGCGCATAATTCCACCAGAGTTTCAAAGAAGAGCTAATTCCAATACTCTTCAAATTGTTCCACACAATAGAAATGGAAGGAACATTACCAAACTCTTTTTATGAGGCTACAGTTACCCTGATACCCAAAGACACACAAAGATGCAACAAAGAAAGAGAATTACAGACCAATCTCCCTCATGAACATTGATACAAACATACTCAAAAAAATATTGGCAAACTGAATCCAAGAACACATCAAAGAAATTATCCACCATGATCAAGTAGGCTTCATCCTAGGGATACAAGGATGGTTCAACATACAAAAATCTGTCAATGTAATACACCATATAAACAAACTGAAAGAAAAAAAAAAACACATGACCATCTCATTAGATACTGAAAAAGCCTTTGACAAAATCCAACACCACTTCATGATAAAGGTCCTAGAGAGATAAGAAATACAAGTAACATTCCTTAAACATAATAAAGGCCGTTTACAGCAAGACAAAAGCCAATGTCAAAATAAATGGAGAGAAACTCAGAGCGATTCCACTAAAATCAGGAATGAGACAGAGCCTTACTATGTAGCTCTGGCTGGCCTAGATCTTATCTTGTAGACCAGTCTGGCCTTGAACTCACAGAGTTCTACCTGCATCTGTCTCCCAAATTCTGGGATTAAAGGCATACCTCACCACATCTGGCTTATTTTACTTTTTTAGCTTCACCTCCTGTCATTTTTCTATGTACAGCACTCAAGTCACTTGAAGTGTTTCAGGTCTTAACACATAAAGTTTCTTGTCTCTCCCATCCTTCACTTGTATCCTGACATGCTCTTCCTCGTGAGTTTCTATCTAAAACCCATCATCTTGGGGGCTAAAGAGATGGGTCATCCATTAAGAACACTGGGCACTCTTGCATAGGACCTGGGTTCCATACCCAGCACACACAACCCCTCACAACTATCTGTAACTCCAATTTCAGGGACTCTGATGACCTCTTCTGGCCACCTCAAGAACTGCACATTCTTGGTGCACATACCTTTTGGCTGACAAAATAACCATACACACAAAATTAAAATAAATAAATCTTAAAACAAAAACCAAAAGAGCACCCTCACCATTCTGCCCCCAATTTATCTTTTTGGTCGTAGCTCTTGGTTCTCTTCAAGGTCAAAACTTTTCCTTTCTCACGGTTTCCAACAGTGTGGATGGAAATTCATTTCCCTCACAGTCCTTCCTCTGACTTGTAGTCCTAAGCATTGAGTGGTTTGCACACGTCCTGCCTATATTCCCCCAGTCAGCTATGAGTGTTGTGAGTGTCAGGGCTGTCTGGCAAACTTATTGTCAGCCAAGGTCACAGAAAGTGTTCAATGAATGTGTGTTAGATGGTGAAATGAATAAACAAATGCAATGAATAAAGCATCATATCTGGGTTGTATACACTGAGCATGAATAAAGGAACTTAGAGTAGTCATTGGCACTGAGGCTTTTAGGGTACTGTCATGGGAGCAGGAGGGAACAAGTACAGTCCCCTTGATGGTAGGACTCTCACAACAATGTGAAGTTGGCTTGTTTGTCCCTAGAGGGTAATCCAAGGAAAAGAAAAGATTTCCCAAGTATGACTGATTTCAGTCAGAACAAATGATCAAGTCATGTGACTACAACCCAGATTTAACTCATCAAGTAGGGCCCCAAAGTCCCTAATAACTATGTTTAATAGTACAAAAGAAATAGTTTTAATATGATTTTATGGGGTCCACAGACACAGTGTGAGTGTGCAAGCACCTTAGAAAAGCTATCAGTTGTTAACTCCGACAACATGTCCGGACACAAGAAACTATAGATAACATACAGTGTAGCTCTGGTTTTATGATGAGCACGTCTGGTCATTCCTGCTCCGTTGACCATGGCTCCGTTTCTCCCGTGATCCTCTTCTGAGTTGCACGCTGTCCCAGACCCCACACACCCATTGTTTATACTCATTGCGGAGAACTCTGTGTCTCAGTCCACCACGGCTCCTCTAGGAAGCCTGGAAATGTCTGCTGGGGTTCTTGGTGATGCTCATTCCTGGGTCCTTCTGGAAAATTCTCCTCCCATTGAAGCACAGAGATCTGCATTGCTCAAAGACCCTGTGATGGGGAGCTTGGTATTTGCCTCTTGCCTGGGAATACCTTTTCCAGTTTAGCTTCCTCTGTGTGGTATGGTGCTGAGATAGACTCTCAGGTTTTGTAAAAGAGAATGCCTTCTGTTTCCTATGAGTAATCATCACTGATTTGCTAAGGATGTGACATATGAGATAGATCTTGCATTTTATATATGTTGTTCACTGACACAAACGGGTTTAGGGGAATAACACTTCACTGCTCTATCTGGATTAGGATACGTTGTCAATAACTTGTGGTAAGACAATCTTAAGTTCTAACTCTGCCCCCAGTGAGTGTTAATGATTTCATTAAAGTGTCCAGCGTCTGGCCCCTGTGCCCAGGAAGGACACCCAGCACACCTCACGCCTGTGGCGTGCCGTGCACCTTTGGGCTTCAATGCCTTAGAAAACATTGCTTTTGTGGACCAGGTTTGCAGAGTTTTGAAGGATGGTATGGAAATTCCAAGTTTCTAATCCAGACTCTTCATCCAAACTGCTGGGTGGTCTTCCACCTATCTATCATCTCCAGCCACTCCTTCACAGCAGTCTGTTGTGAGGGGGAGCATTGCACAGGAGGCGAACCTGAGACCTACCAATCCAGTCACTGTCTCCGACCTATTGCAAGGAGAGACTCAAAGCATGTGTGCAGCCATGGCAGAGGCTTGCTTTTAATAAAGGGAACACTGTCTGAGTTTAACATTCACATATTCCAAGCCATGGTCTTCCAGGCTTTTCTTCCCAGCCAGAGCCAGGATTAAAAAAAAAAAAAAAAAAAGAAAATCCAGAAAGCAGATTTTGGCATAGGTCATCTTTAAAACCTGCAGGGAATGAGGTTCGAGCCTTTTTTTATTTTAAATTTTGTTTTTTATTGTTTTAGAAAAACATCTTCACTTCTGTCACATAATGTCACAGGCTTTGCCGATTTTTGTCATTTTCAGGTCACAGTAAATAATGTTTTTCGGTCAGATGTTGGAAAACTCTTGAGAGTCTCTTTCTAACTTAAAATTCTTTGTGGGGGCTGAGGTCTGACTCTATTTTAAGAGGCTTGTTCTTCTGATGTGATCATTAAATCACTTCAGAGAAGGGGGCCGCAGTCCAATTCTGACTGCTTGGAGAAAAGTTAACACGTGCCAGAAAAAAAGGGATTTTGGTTTTAATTACCACCCCTGGACAGACAGCCCATGTGGCCGAGGCTCTGCCCCGCAGAGACACCAGCAGTCCCCGCTGTTTGGGAGAGTTTTATGTACCAAACACGAAACCAAAAACCCACTGCGAGTGTTCTAGAAAATTGCCCTCCTTCTCCTCGCAACCCAACGTGTCATTACAGCAGGATGGAGGCCTGTGCACTCCGGTGTGAGTTTCCCGGTGATGCTGCAAGCCCGGAACCGTGGCGGGAGAGACCTCAATCTAAAATGGATAGTCCTTTGGGCCTCTCGGTGCTAGCCTGTGGGGACCGTGGAGTCAATGGGGCTCTGTCTACCTAAGAACCCCAAGTCCTGGCAAACAGGAACCAATCGGTTCGCCTGGTAGCCAAAGGACCTGCCTATGTTGTAAAGGTTAGGAGTTCAAATCCTGTGGGCTTGATCCTGGGTTTAAGTATGTGCACGTCTTAGTTGAAGAAGCAATTAACACTGCCCAGCGGAATCTGGCTTACCTGCAACTAAGTTCTAGCTACGATTAAATTAAACAAATGCTGCCTATGGAATTCTTTACCTCGTACTTTCTGGACAAAAGGGCCGGCGTTCCAGAAGACGCGGGAAGGCTGTTTTCCACACTTCCTGCTTTCTACAGAGTCTATAACCTTGACTTCCGCCACCTAGACGCCGTCTGTACTGCCAGTCTTTAAACTTCGATACACCAGCAGCCCCAGGTCTCTTGTCCGGCTTTGGTTTCTCTTCTTCTAATTGCTCAAGGAAGTAGTAAGTTACAGATGTAAAGAAATGTTCTTTGTACTGATAACGCTTTAGAAATAGGCAGCGCACGAAGAGTCTGTCTGTGCATGACAGGCTCATGAGTTGATTTAGAACTCTGGGCTTTTGTCCTCTTTGGGTTGTTTGCTTTGTTGTCCTTCTCCCTCTCCCCTCCCTCCCTCTCCCCCCTCCCCCCTCCTCCCCCTCTCTTTTGTAAAGGCAGTTTATCTGACCCAGCAAGGACCCTTCAGTTAGATACATTTGTTTTATGAAACTTCGTGGCTCCCATCCATATTTTTCCCTACTCTTTGAACTGGTACACAACTGAAGAGCTCTTGCATTGCCCGGCTGGAGGGCGTGGACTTGAACACAGTGTCTTGGTTTCACTTGTTTTATTTTATTTTATTTCTTAACTAAAGCTATATAAAGCTTGTGGATTAAACAGAATAAATTTCTAAATTAGAAAAAAAAAAGAAAGACAAGAAAAGAATAGGCATCCCAGGCAGAAAATACAACCTGTATTAGAGCATGTGGTTTTGGTAGTCCAATATACATAACATCTTGTTTTTATAGTATTTTATTATTTAGAAAGCATTTCACATACACGGTCTCCTTTTTTCATCATAGCCATTGGCTAAGGAAATATTGTATCCATTGCACAGACAAGAAAAATGAGGCAGGGGAATGAGAAAAGGCCAGTCAGTAAGTATTAAGCTAGTCAAGATAAGTAAGCTCAGGTGTGCCTTTACACAGCAAGATGACCAAAGATAATGATAATATTCCTTATTTTAAAAGTGGAATTTCTTATCTTAAAAGAGGTGCTGGGAGTAATACCTCAGACTTGTAATTCCGAGGAGCCGAGGCAGGAGAATTATAAGTTTGAAACCAGGGTGGGCTGCAGAGTGAGACTCAGTCTTAACAACAACATTAACAACAACAACAACAAGGTAGAAGAAAATACATTGTATATTTTCCTAACAAGGAAATAAGAAACGAGAAAACAATGGTTGCTCTCACTTGCTCATTACGTAATACACAAAGCATCAAAGCAGCACACGAATATGCGCAATGTTATATATCAGTTTTTATGACTTTAAACAAATGAAATTAGGGACCAAGAATGTAGCTCACTTGGTAGAGTGCTTGCCTGGCGTGCAGGAAGCCCTAGGTTTGAACTTCACAAACCACACATGGTGGTGCACACCTACAATAGGCCCATCACCAGGGAGGCAAAGGAGCAGAAGTTCAGTGTTATCCTCGGATGTCTACTGAGTTCAAGGCCAGCCTAGGATAAATGAGACTTTGTCTCAAAAGAAGAAAAGCTTTAAGTAAATAAAAACCAATTTAAAAGAAGAGAAGGTGAAATCCAGAGAGGTTAATGAACTTTTTTTAATGGACTGGAGTGCAGCTTGGGGAGTGAGCACCTGCCAGGTGTGAACCAGACCCTACATACCATCCCCTGAATTGCCAAACCATGAAACTTAAACACCCACAAAACTTTCTCAAAAATCACATAACTGTCAAAGATAGTTCTTGAACCTCAGACCTTACAACTCCTTAAGTTTTCAGCAGTATAGAATAACTGCTCCTTTATTTTATTTTATTTAATGTGGGGAGGGGCCTGGGGTCAGATCCAGGCAAGCATTGTTCCCATGAGCTACACCGTTGCCTTGGAATCACTTCTAATACAAGGAAAAACAAACAAACAAAACCAAAAAAACCAACAAAACAAAACAAACAAACAAACAAAAAAAACCACCAAATTCCTATAGCATCCCATTTGTATTCCAGATTCTACCGTGGACCCTCTTTTGTGGAGCTGTGTTTGTAATGCCTCTGCCATCTTAGAAAGAAAGAAAAGAAAGGACATACTGAATACCCTGTAGACAACAGTGCACACTGCTGAAGAGAGTTCATTAAGTTATCTTGAACTCAAGTCCTTCCTATACATCCACAAATGAAGGAAAATAATGAGTCCTCTGAGCCCTCTTGCTCCGAGAATGCCTGAAGTTAGAAATATTCCAGCACTGGGACCTGGAGTTGCCGCTACAGGAAGTCCTGTCTTTTAAATTAAGGCTCCAGCCATTTCCTTTCCAGTGATTCTTATTGCCAATGGGGCTTTGGACAGCTCACTCCTGGGAAAGCTTTCTCTGTGTGAGGTGAAGACAATAGTGATGTCTGCTCCTTGCCTACCCGACAAAAGTGGAGAGCAAAGCAATCCAGTAATGCCTATCATGTGCTTTGGATGCATAGAAAGACAGGGTTTAGGAGCAAGGGTGTAATTATATTGAGTCACCAGTGGTATCATCGTCTGTGGTTTACATATGTGGCTGTTGCCTAAGATACTGCTGGATATAAGGTGGCCATCGTGTTTGCTGTTTTAAGGACATAACAATGCCACAAAAATTAGTAGAAGAGTCTATGTTGAGGAAGGGAAATGTCCTTTCCTTTTAAATTCCTATACAACCAAACTTTGTTTCAGGCTATCTGCTCCAGTCACGATCAGTACTTGCGATCAGTAGGTACCACACCCTGGCTTCACAAAGCTCTCCTTTCATTTCTTTGTCAGACGATGCCTCCTAGAGTTGGGTCAGAAAGCCATGGGGGGGGGGGGTGCCCTGATCTTCTATGGCCATGATTCTGGAAAACCCCAGGCTGTAAAATCTGTGCTCCAGAGCAATGACCTGACCCATGTCTAGGAGAGCTGAGCCAGGGCACCCTCTGATAAATCTTCCATTTAAATTTGCTTAAAAGAATTCTCAAACTTAAAAAACCACAATCCATAACCCAACCTTCGGTATGTCAGGAACTATATGAGTGCTGAGGCCATGAGCATTAAAATGTTATTTCCAGCCAGGCGGTGGTGGCGCACACCTGTAATCCCAGCACTCAGGATGCAGAGGCAAGTGGATCTCTGTGAGTTCAAGTCCAGCCTGGGCTACCAAGTGAGTTCCAGGAAAAGGTGCAAAGCTACACAGAGAAACCCTGTCTCGAAAAACCAAAAAGAAAAAAAAAATGTTATTTCCAGAGCTGAGGATATGGTTCAGTTGGTAAAGTGTTTGCAGCACAAGCAGGAAGACCCAGGTTCAAATCCCCCAACCTCCATGTATAAAGCAGGAGTATAGTAGCTCACACAACTCTTGAGCAGAGACCGGAGGATGCTGGGGCTTACTGACCAGCTGGTTTTAACTGAATCAAGGAGCTCAGGGAGAGGCCCCATCTCTAAATAGATAGATAGATAGATAGATAGATAGATAGATAGATAGATAGATAGTAAGGCAGAGAGCTAGGAAAATGGAACGTAAGATGAAGATACCTGTCCCTGAGCCCAACAACATCAGTTTGGTCTCTAAGATCCATGTGGCAGAAAGAGAGAGTATTAAGTTCTGTAAGTTGTTCTCTGACATAGCATATATACCCCACTCCCACACATAAGTAAATACATGTAATTTTAAAAAATGACAGGCACAGGCAAGAATGTGCTCCCTACACCAAGGATGAAGATGCTCTGGCTTTCATTTGATTTTGTTCACCTTTAAAAATAATAATAATCCCAGCACTCGGGAGGCAGAGGCAGGTGGATCTCTGAGTCCGAGGCCAGCCTGCTCTACAGAGTGAGATCCAGGACAGCCTGGACTGTTACACAGAGAAACCTTGTTTCAAAAAACTAATAATAATAATAATAATAATAATAATAATAATAATAACAATAATAATAATGGTCAGCACTCACTACAGGGCCTATCTCACTGTGTGAAAGTTGATGTCATCACAAAGTCCTTTCCCCTGACCCCTCTTCTGTACATGTGCTGGCCTAGAGCTGAGGGCCAAACAATGCAGTGGAACTATTCTCTTGGGATCAGGGTACATATCTGTAGTCTGGAGGCTGAGGCAGGAGGACTGCCTTGGCTACATAGTGAAATCCTGTCTCCAAAAGAAAACAGAAGAAGGAAAGAAGGAAGGAAGGAAGGAAGGAAGGAAGGAAGAAAGTAAGGAAGGAAGGAAGGAATAGCCTGCTTGGGAGCTCTTAGCATCCTGTCTTTTTATTTCATCTCTTACCATTTTCTTGACACAGTCATGACCAACCTCTGAATGTTTTCTATAGCTGCTGTAACAAGCGGTTAAAATTTAATTTATTCTCTCAAGCATTCAAAGATCTGAAGCTACTTTTGCTTTACTAGGCCAAGATCAAGGGACCAGCAGGCAGCATCCTTGGCCTCTTTGCAGCTCCCGGTACCCATGGCTGTCCTCAGCATGTGGCCACATTCATGCAATCTGTTTCCCTGATCATTTTGTCTTGCCATCTTCTGAGTCACATGCCCCTCTGGAGCAGTGGTTCTCAACCTTTCTAAGGCTGCGACCCTTTACTACAGTTCCTCATGTCGTGGTGACCCCAACCATGAAGTTATTTCGTTGCTACTTCATAACTGTCATTTTGCTACTATTATGAATTGTCATGTAAATATCTGATAGTCTAGAGATCTGATATGTGGTCCTCCTAAAAGGGTCATGACCCACAGGTTGAAAACCACTGCTCTAGATAAATGGGCTGTAGAAGGTAAATGTCTCATCCTTTAATCTGTAGCTTTTTTGAGAACATATGCTCTTTACTTGTGGGCTAGTCACAATCAAAGATGCAATGATACTAAAAATTATAGTCTGCTTTACCTACTAACTGTCCCCACTGTGTCATACAGAAAAGTCCCTCCACATTGTTCCCACCCTTATGCCTCAGTCCCTTCAGAGATTTCCTCACAAAGATACAAAGTTCAGGAGAGGCACCATAAAGCTTATCTCAACCTTCCTAGGAATCAATGGCCTCGTATTCCAGGAGCTCCCTTGAGTCCTTAGTGGTTTTTTAGTTATAACCTGGACATTCTGTCACACTGGTCATTACACCTTGTCTACTCAATGAAATTCAGCTGCAGTGAGGATTCAGATCCAGGTGGCTGGCTTCCTGCACACAGCCATACTATAGTACAGAACCGTCTCCATGCTTAGACCCAATCTTCTGCTTCTAACTTGTACTAGAATAAACAAGAACGCACATCAACCCTGTCTGACCCAAAGATATAGACTTGATTTGGTTTCTTATTTTTGCTTTTTTTTTTTAATATGTGCATTGGTGTTTTGCCTACATGCATGTCTGTGTGAGGGTGCCAGATCCCCTGGAACTGGAGTTACAGACAGTTGTGAGCTGCCATGTGGGTGCTGGGACTTGAACCTGGGTCCTCTATGAGGGCAGCCTGTGCTCCTAACCACTGCACTCTCTCTGCAGCCCCTGATTTGGTTTCTCGTTTTCACTTCTGGGAAGCATATTCCTGGCCCCTCACTGAAGAATCTAATGACCTAGGCTCAGAATCCATTTCCTGCTGGGTGTGATGACGCACTGAGGAGCTGAGACAAGAGGATGGTGCCAGGAAGGGCAGCCTGGGCTACACTGTGAACCTATGAAATGAAGGGAAGGAGAGAGGGGAGGAAAAACCCCTCCTCTATGAATATACTGACGATCCTCAAAAGGCCCAAAACACCCATGAAAACATTGGGAAAGCAGATCAATATTTTTTAAAAAAATATTATAATCCTGAGATTACATAAAGCCAAGGTCCCAAAACTCTCAAATTATACCCCACCCTGAGGTGAACAGATCCTGATCCAGCCCAAAACAAAGAGGTTTTCCTCATGTAGTAACCACCAGCCTGCAGTTCCACACCTAAGAGTCCACTCTCAAGTGGCCAACCTGCTAGTTCCCAGTGGCATAGACTAGGTTTCATCTATATTTGGTGTCTATGAATCCAGCCAGGGTCACAGTAATACCAATTTTGTCCTTGAACTTCATTTTTTGGTCTCTGGACTCTACCACAGTGTTTGGACATTTACAAGCAAAAGCTATGTTCCCAAAGAAGGAAGTCAATAAAAAGATCCATGTTTACATTTTCCATGCCTTTCCCTTCCCTGCACTTACCCTTCCCTGGGGTAGTGTCAATCTATTTATTTGGCTCCTCTAAACTGTGCATTCATTAAAGGAAAAAAAAAAAACAATCTTCCAAGCACTCTGTTACTCTTTCGTTTCCCCTGGTCAGCTGTCCATGTGGCTGACAAACTGGCCTTCTGGCTGTTCTAAACAAACAAACAAACAAACAAACAAAAAGCAATTCTTAGTTTATCACTCAGTATGATTTTCATTAAGCAAGGTCAGTTCTTCCAAAGAGTACATTTTCAACCACATGAGTCTTTCCCACATGAGCAATGGGGATTGAAGAGAAGCCACACCATGTATCACTTTTCAGAGGAGGTCCACTGCTGAACACAGTTGGTCTGCTTTGGGTCCTGCCTTTTCAAGCTCTTGTGTAGCTGAACATGATGAATCCACGTCTTGGTGGGTCCAAAACCACCGTAAGCATAACTAAGACGTAGCTGAGCAAACAGAGATGTATAATCCGCAGCAGGCCAGGAAAGTGCGGGAGAGGACCTATATATATTCATGGGTCTGTTCCATTCCTAAGAATATTCAGTTTACATAGAGATTAAAGTGATGGACAGGATTGCTTCTGGGCATGCTCAGCTGAAGTTTACCTGAAAATAAGGGAAAGGCTATTTTGAAGGTGCATTGACATAGGAGTCTGCCTTTGAAGGTGCTCTGCCTTGCCATCCATGTGACTGCTCTTTAAGTGGTACCCTAAACCACAGGTACCCCTGAATCATATATATATATATGTGTGATAAAGTTTGTTATGTACAGAAATAAGTAGCAATAATATCTAATACTGAAACAGAATATAATGAGGTATCATAACAAGGTTTACTTAGAATATATGAACTGTTTATTTCTAGGATTTTCCACTTTTTATTTTTGGATTGTAGTTGACCACAAGTAACTGAAAGTGGGGGTACTGGGAGACTGCTGTACGTAAATCTGCACACTGGTCATTCTTGGCCACCCAGTCTTTAAATGTCCTTCTTCTTTGTAAGGAAGACACAGAAAAGGAGAAGCAGGACTCCACTGCCACTTTAGAAGGCAACATAGAGCTTTCCTCTTGCCCAGAAACTCAGAAACCAGCGTGTTGCTGGTGCTCAGCTGGTCGGAGGCCCTGCTGGGATATGATGCCCCTGGGGAGGCAGAAGTCATCGGTGGTGGCTGTGTCAGAGGGACTGTACATCAGGCAGCTTTGTGATGAATATACAGGGTGCCAGAGACCAGCAACATGATGGCCAAGGTCCAGCCGTGACAGCGTGACAGCCCTGGTGGCAGTATCTCTGAGGCCAGATTGTTCTCCTGATCATTCATTGTCTTTTTCTTTTAAAATGAAAATGAGAACATGTATTGTGTGTGCATGCACATGTGTGGAGGTCAGAGGACAACTTAGAGGAGTCAGTTATCTCCTACCATGTGGGTTCCAAAAATCTGCCTGTGTTGTCAGGCATGGCGACCAGCGCCTTTCCCCCATGGAACTGTCTCGGAAACCCCTAGTCATTTAGTTGTATCAGCTTGTCCCCTGGCCTTCCCATGGATTCTGAGAGCAAAGCAACATTTCTCCAGTAAATCCATTTCCCACTTGAGATTTACACAGTTGCTATCAAAAATTCCGACTGATGTCAGGCAGTGGTGGCGCACGCCTCTAATTCCAGCACTCAGGAGGCAGAGGCAAGCAGATGTCTGTGAGTTGGAGGCCAGCCTGGGCTACAGAGCGAGTTCTGGGACAGCCAAGATTACACAAAGAAACCCTGTCTTTAGAAAGCAAATAATAATGATGATGATGATGATGATGATGATGATGATGATGATGATAATTCCAACTGACATGCCAAGAATGGGACCCTGGAAGCAAGTCTCCTTTGCTGCTGTGTTAGATCTTCGAGAACAGGTCTGAGGGCCGGCACTTATAGACCAACATACAGATTCACACCTGAGAGAACTAAGAATATATCGCTGCTGATTTCTGTGATCTGTCTTGTCTTGGGAAATGTTGCTGCTCTTATATAAGTAGAAAATCCAATTAAGCACAGACTGACAGTGATTAGCTTAACGTTGTCCAGTATCACTTGAGCACCTCCCCATAATAAAATGAGAGCTATGACTTTTGTTTGTTTGTTTGTTTGTTTTTTGAGACAGGGTTTCTCTGTGTAGTTTTGGAGCCTGTCCTGGAGCTCACTCTGTAGACCAGGCTGGCCTCGAACTCATAGAGATCCACCTGGCTCTGCCTCCTGAGTGCTGGGATTAAAGGCGTGTCCCACCACCTCCACCACCACCACCACCACCACCACCACCACCACCACCCGGCTAGTTATGACAATTTCTTAAGGGACACAAATGAGGATAAACGAGAAAAATAAATGAAGAAAGCAGTATCATCAGGACCACGAGAGAAGATCCTCAAGGGACCACAACACTTCCAGGAGAAATTCCTCTCCTGGCAGTGCTGGGTAGTTTTTCATCGCTATGACAAAAGCTTGAAATCAATCAATTTTTTTAAAAAAAGGAAACAATGATTTTGGTTCAAGGTTTCAGAGGTTGGTTGGCCCCAGCGCTTGGGGCCTGAATGAAGGTCACTCACTGTGGCTGGAATGTAAGACAGAGTTAATTACTAGAAAGCCAAAGAGAAAAGGGTGGGTGTCACCAGGGTCCCACAATCCATAGGGACCCCATTTCCTTACATTACCCATCTTTTGAAGGTTCCCCTGTCTCCCGATAGCACCAGAAATTGGGGAGCAAGCCTTTAACACCTAGTTCTTTGAGGGGCACTGACAATCTAAACGGTAGCACTACCCCATCCCTTTCTCAAGTGATCAGTCTCCAAGTGGAGTCTGCTTCCGAATCTGCGTTCAGTCACAGAGCACCTATGAAAACATGGCTTCTTCCATCAAGGCAACAACTCTAAATGCCAAACTGTAATTTGAACATATGTAGAAAATGAGAGAAAACAGGAAGAGGGCAGGATCCCTGAAATGGGCTGTGTCTTCTCAACAAATATCTCATTCATCACCTTGCTAGGCCAAAACCTAGCCGCAAGACTACACAGTACTCCCTCAGGCTGGGGGTTGTCATTTGTGGAATACCCTAAGTGTTTAGGAAAGTCTGAGAAATACCAGAGTTCAAAAATACCTTCGAAAAGACATGTAGGGCAATTTCCTGTTGCTTCGGGTGACTTTTATCATGCTTTTCTTTGGTAAATTTTCAGGTGCCTCCTATGATGGAGCTGTCCCATGACCCTCAAGAAGGAAATGGAATCTGAGAACTTCAAAGCTGGAGAGAGCCTACTGCTCATCTCCCCTTTCCAAGCCCCTCTGTCTAGGACTGGCAAACAAGGAGCCTGAAGCCCACCCGACATTCGAGCGTGAGTGTGTCTCTCTCCTTTCTATTTTTGGGCAGTGTTCCCATGGCATCCAGCCAGAGTGTCCACACCAGTAATGTCTAGAGGATTTATGAGGCCAGCCAGCCTTTGGGTTTCTACACAGACCTAAACAGGAAATCCACACAAGGAAATGCCCTTTCTGTTTGCAGGCCAGATTCCCAGGATGCCTTCACCAGAGTGCCTGGCCGGAACAAAACAAAGACCTGGTCCAACAAATGTCCTTAGATCCAAAGGCTGAGGTGCCCTGTCTGCCCCTTAGCACTCCCTCCCCAATCCAGGAGGCCCTCTGCTCATTTAAGAAGAGCAAGGTTTTCTTTTCTCAGCCCTCAATTAAACCTTCCTCTAGTTTGCTGGATGGTGTCAGTGAAGAGACACAGAGACACACATTCCTCCAACCTCCAGCTAAGTTTTAGGACATTTCATGTGACTTATACAGAGTCCATTAACCTGGGCCAGCCCTCTGGTTCCATTAGCTGGGCACCCCGTTCACATATTTCCTGTTCTTTCTTCACATTGCATTTAGCACTGTGAGGATGCCTTAGGATTGAAGAAAAAGGTTGATTTGGGTTGGGGTATGACTCAGAGGCAGAGTCTTCACCTGGCACATATGAAGCCCTGAGTTCTGTCCCAGGCACCACAGGAAAAATAAAAATGACAGTCGGATGCCTCTATGTCCTCTGTGCTGCCCCTCTACATTGTGACAGTCATTCAACCTTACCCAACAGGCTCAGCTTTGCTGCAACTTCAACGCGCAGCACCCAGCCACTCCAACCCATTTTCAAATCTTTTCAGCCCTCTGTGAAAGATTCCAACTTTACAGAGACTGTTATTGAGCTGGACAGGAAGGAAGCTTGTGTCTCTGTCCCAGAATAGGACTGTATTGCTGGTGACCCTTTGACCTCTCCACAAGGCATCCCCATGGCTGACCACTGAAAATAGACTCTGTCCCCCTTGGTTTGCTCTTCCCCCACCTCCCTTGGGAAAGAAGACACAGGCTTCCAAGGAGCCGGCAACATCATCAGGGCTTGATTGTCTTTCAGAAATTACCAGATGTGGGGGAAAGGATAACGTGTATTTCCTTTAACAAATGGTCTGGGCATCTGTGCATTTCCTCTTGAGCCAGCCCCTTAGGAGAATCTGATGGAGTGAGAGTGAAGGGCAGATCCCTCTGGCTTCTACTCCCACTCTCATGGATCCTGGCAGCCTCTACAACCTTTCAGGTTCAGCCCCTCTGTTGTTGGTTTTTTGTTTTGTTTTGTTTTTCCTCTTTTGACTCTTTGAAGGATGCCACCCAGCTCCCCAGTAATCACACAGAAACTTATTCTTTCTTATGAATGTCTGGCCAGCTTTTCTTAACTTAAATTATCCCTTTTTGCCGCTGGGCTTTCACCTTTCTCCGTTCTATATACCTTTCTTTATTTTTTACTCCATAGCTGGCTGTGTGGCTGTATGACTGTGTGGCTGTGTGGCTGTGTGGCTGTGTGGCTGTGTGGCTATGTGACTTGTGGCTGGGTGGCTGGGTGGCTGGGTGGCTGGGTGGCTGGCCCCTCACAGCCTCCTGTCCTCCCTTTTTCTCTTCCCTTCTTCTCTTCTCCTTCTATTCATTCTCTCCACCTGCCAGCCCCACCTATCCTGTCTCCTGCTTAGCTCTTGGCCATTCAGCTCTTTATTAGACCAATCTGGTGTTTTAGGCAGACAAAGTAACACAGCTTCACAGAGTTAAACAAATGCAACACAAAGGAATGTAACACATCTTTGAATCATTAAACAAATGTTCCACAGCATAAACAAATGTAACACATTTTCAGTTAATATTCCACCACACCCGTCACTAAGAATTTTATCTGTTATTTTTATGATATTTACTTTATTTGATTTTGGGTGCTGGAAATGGAAGCTGGGGTCTTTAGAAAGTTACGCATGCACTATTGAACTACATGTCCAACCCTAAGAAAACATCTTGCCTTCTGTATATATGAACAAGGATACAGAATAAGATGTTGAAAAAGTTGTGATTCAGTTGAGAATTTTGGAGACAAGATAAATACAAGGGAATGAACTGGTAAGAAAGCAGTGTTGGAAGGTGGCTTCAGGTAATCAAACTGGTCACCCTTTCTTCTCTATCAGTGGCTCTCCATCATGGACCAAGAGGGTGATGTTTCTTGGGGTCTTGCCTCAGCAATCCAACCCTACCAGGCAGAGGCCCAGCACTCTCTTGATAAGCTTTCCAGAAGACTGTAATACTTAAGTTTGAAAACCACTGGTCCAGACATAAAGCTTAAGAGTTGCCATAGAACCAAGGGAGCAAGAGCTGATGTGAGATGGTTGTCTGGGGGTGGGGAAGGGAGGGGTGTGTCTGGTACCTTGCAGTGAGAGGAAGGCTCTCACCTGGCTAGATTTATATCAACTTGACACAAGCTAGAGTCATCTGAGAGGAGAGAACTTCGATTGAGAAAATGTTTCCACAAGATCCAGCTGTAGAGAAGTTTGTAGAACATGTACTTAATTAGTGATTGATAGGGGAGGGCTCAGCCCATTGTAAGTGGTGCCATCCCTGGGCTGGCGGTCCTGGGTTCTATAAGAAAGTAGACTGAGCAAGTCATGGGGAGCAAGCCAGTAAGTAGTATTCCTCCATGGCTTCTGCATCAGCTCCTGCCTCCTGCCCTATTTGAGCTTCTGTCTTAGCTTCAATGATGGACTATGATGTGGAAGTTTAAGCCAAATAAACCCTTTCCTCCCAGCTTGATTTTTGGTCAGGGTGTCTCAGTGCAGCAACAGAAACCCTAAAACAGCAGGGAAGGAGATGACCCAGCAAGGCACACAGACAGAGCTAGGGGGTGTGGCTCAGTGGTAGAGTACTTGCCTAGCATGCACAAGGCCCTAGGTTCAATTCTTCAGCAACACACACCAGATAGTGGCAGAAAAGAATTAAAGA